>NW_004797479.1:841888-842987 GCF_000002075.1 Aplysia californica | reverse complement strand
TGTGTGTGTGTGTGTGTGTGTGTGTGTGTCGCCTGTCCCGAGCGTGTATGTATGACACCGCAGACTAAACACCGCTGAAGCCAACGCACGACAGTCCACTCCACTCCAGAGTCATGTCAGTTGGTGGATGTACACAGTTCAAAGTTCAGAGGTCAGAAGACAGGCAAAGGGGCGGGGTTGAGAATGTAAAGAGTACGTCCTTTAGCGTCCACACTGACATTACACACATGAACCAAACACAGTGGTGGTCCCAAGGTCAAACAAACTCGCCCCTACACTAGAGCTGGGCGCGGAATCGAGTCCGGAAACGATTCCCACGATTCATACTACGGAAGAAAAGTTCTGATTCCTTATTTTTGTAAACCAACGGTTACCAGTTACTTTATTCATTAAAATCTTCTCTTTTTGAAGAAGAATTTGTTTTTGAAAAATAAAAGTTGATGCTTCACAGTGTTCCGAAATCAAGGTTATCCTAAATCATGAAGATGTCCTGAGCTAACCAGGTAACCACCGGAAGAAATCACATCATTAGAAAGTAAGTAATTGAGTTCGGAGTCGAGTCCCACGATTCCTAGCTTTCAATAATCGGGAACCTAGCCGTCCAGTACTGCCCTACACCAGGCTTTCCTGTCTTCAGAAGAAAACAAACTCTGGGCAAGTGGACAAAATATGGGTCACTGTCATAGATAGATCATGTAGATGCACACTATAGGAACTATATATAGGTTTAATAAATAGGAGATTACTCTATGCTCAGTGCCCAATCTCCAAAAGTATTGATTGAGATTTGCTTTTCGGTTTCACACAAGACACAATTCTCAATATGTGTCTTTGTTATTAGTCCTGATAGGCTATTATAAACTATACATGTTAACGTGAATGCATGTGTATATTATGTGTGTCTGCCAGTGCAATGTGCACGTGTGTTTGTATGTACGTGTGTGTGTGTGTGTGTGTGTGTGTGTGTGTGTGTGTGTGTGTGTGTGTGTGTGTGTGTGTGTGTGTGAGAGAGAGAGAGAGAGAGAGAGAGAGAGAGAGAGAGAAATATGGGAAGATGGGAAGGGGGCAGGGATAGATAGATAGATAGATAGATAGATAG
>NW_004797479.1:839525-841339 GCF_000002075.1 Aplysia californica | reverse complement strand
GGAACCCATCTATCTGACATAGAAGTGGATATTTCATATTGGGGATTAAAGGAGGTGGAGGTTGACTGGTGTCAGAAAATAAAATTGGCGAAAAAATGTCAGCCAAAGTTTGATGACTTTAAAAGCCTGAGTGCCCTTGGAAACTGATAATCATTTATTACTTTTCTTTTTCCTTTGATTGACATTTTCTCCACACAGGGGTAAGTTCTCAAATGGACTCAAAAACGATTGCGCTAAAAAGAAAATGATTTTTAAAAAATCAATACAAATGCCACAACAGGCAGGCGAAAAAAAATTGATTTCATCGATTTCACTATCTTGACGAGCGCCTGATTTTACCACGATACAACACAAATTATGGTTCCGCACGGCATGAGACATTCCGACTGCAGTGACCCCAACACAGTGGACAAGTAAGACAAGTTAACTATACATGTATTCTTGGCCGGCTTTTCCATGCTTAAATTATTCAAAGTTACTTCAGTCGGACTATATGTCAGGTGTGCTGACTAAATGAGTTACTTCCCGGATTCAAGCCTTACGGAAATAGATACTTCACATTTATTGTAGGTGGAGTTTTTACAATTTATAAGTAGGAAATACCAAGAGGCATGTCATAAATAAGGAATAGGGCATCTATAGAAAATCTTATTTGATCTTGGAGAGTTGATTTTTGGCCAATATCTCCCTTTGAGGATTGCGAGAAGTAACTCATTTTGCCAGTACGTTTCACAAATTACACAAACAAATGAAGAATTTTAGCGTCTGTTTGATGACATAGACGTACCTGCATTTGGGCGGGTGGCTGTTGTTGTGTGTTCAAATAAGCCTTTTTTTCAGTTTTAGTAAGTGTTTTACAGCACTTGCTACACTATAGTGTTACAAGAGAGTAACATACACCTAAAAAGAAGGAGGAGAGATATAAGGACGATAGATGATAGGAAAGAAGGCAGAAAACCACATCAGAGCATCCGCCAACCACCCACCGAATAAGTCTCACCATTGTCAGTGTGAGTTTTATCACAGAGCACCGTTCTGCTGAAAACCTTAACCATAATAAAGACAGCACAACTGCGACTGTGAACATTGGAAAATGATATGTGTTATAGTAAGGGTTTTATGGCACTTGCAACACAATACGGTCAAATCAGTGTTAAAAAATAAAATAATATTAAATAATATGCTTCTATACGGTACAGGTAAGTATGAGAAATGCTGTTGTAATACATGTACTAAATACAATTATTATGAAATCAAAGAAAGTCTTTAACTCGCTGGCTTTCTAGATCTAAACGAACAAAGATAGATGTATTAATATGTTTCGCGTTTGGTTGAAGACAACAATTTATCGGTCGCTTTTAAGCACAAGGGGGCTATCCCGAAAAATACTGTTTTGAGAAAATCGAAGGTAAAGTTTTTACCCCTTGTTCAGTTTCTTTAAAAGACAAGGAGAGTTTTCTCTATAACTAACTTCTCCTACAGGTAGGGCAATGCCCGGTTTTTTCTGGAAACCCCCGAAATCTTGGTTAGCCCACATGTCCTTACTTAAAAGCGACCAATTCTGGCGACTGATTGATTGATGTCTCTTTCGATCAATCAATCAATCATTTTCCTCGGTGCGCCTGCACCGCATTGCGTTTCTACATCAAAGTTCACAAAATAAAATCGATTATAACTTTATGTTGTATCTCTGTATGTGTTTACGACACTGTGGAAGCAGCAGGCGCTCGTCATTTTTGGGGGCTTATTGTGGAGTTATTGATTGGTATCAACGTAAAGCATGTCCTCGCTTTTCGTGCTTTGGATTTGGGGGG
>NW_004797479.1:836163-838528 GCF_000002075.1 Aplysia californica | reverse complement strand
GTATGGATACGATAGTAAAATACGACGTACGGATAGGGTTAAGAGGTGGTACAGAGTTCCCCACGTCGTATGGATACGATAGTAAAACACCACGCACGGACAGGGTTAAAACCCAATCTCCCATACCTAGGGTTATAATAATTTTCTTTCTTTCTTCTATTATCTATTTGTGGTGGCCGAATTTTGCTATTCAAAAGGCTTTTCAATGGCTGCATCGATCGACTTGCGGTTTTCGCCAAATGATTCTTTAAAATATTCTCCAGATCTTGACGCCCTTCGTTTTTTTTCCACTTTTGAGACAGTTTTGCTGCAAAAAGCTAAATTTCTTTATTTCGCCGATCGCTTTTGTAGGCCGAAACTTCGGTCTCTGTAATTTTAGAAAATCCGCGAGATGTGTTTATTTCAAGTCGTACTTCCGTTCGATACTATCGCGCATTGTCGCGCAATACTGAGCACTATTTTAAGTGTGCGACCAGTATAGATCTAGCCTCATGTTTTCTTTTTCTACCAATGACTTTCAGTTGATGTTAATGCACCGATCATTCCTTTCATCGAAAGGGGACCCAGCTAGTACTTTTATAAAACAATCCACCAAACAGATAAATACATTAGAGCTAATTAAAGTGACTACAGGCAGCTCACAATACAAAGAAGCTACACGAAGAAAAGAAAAATTTCGATCACCTATTCACGAAATAAGCTTAGTTAAGAACGATTAAAACGTCTTTAGCTCATGACGTCACGGCCGTATAAAATGTGTCCCCGATATGTGGACGGACTAGGTAAATCAGATTCCAAACTTGGGAGAAGGAGGAGAGAGAGAGTGTGTGTGTGGGGTGGGGTGGGGGGTTAGGTGAAAATGGTGAAATGGTATGGGTTTAACGCCCCTATCAACACTATTAGGTTATTTAAGAGTTTAATTAGGAACACCCGGTTTTGTTTCACAGCGGGTGAGAATAGCCAACACTGGCTTCAGCAGATCCTGTGGGGGGGGGGGCACAGTTTTTTTTTGGTAAGAGTTTTGCGGCACTTGCAACACAATAAGGTCGCTATTAACTTATGTCAAGAATGGAAGTTGAAATTTACTTTTACTTTTACCAGTGAATGTATATTTTTCTACGTTTTAGCTAGAGTTTTACACGTGTTTTACAACATAATTAGGTCGAATAAGTGCCAAAAGTTAGAGGTGTTTCAAGGGAGTAACAAACACAAATAAGAAGATAGAAAGACACTTTTAGTTTTAGTAAGTGTTTTAAGGCACTTGCAACACAATTAGGTCGAATATGTGCCGAAATTTAGAGGTGTTTCAAGGGAGTAACAAACACAAATAAGAAGGTAGAAGAAACACACTGACGATAGATGTATGATAAGCAATATAAGAAGGAGCAATTAAACCACACTCAAGCACCCACCCACCACCCACGAGATACTGTCTACGCGTATTATGGTTTTAGTTTAATTTTAGTTTTAGTAGAGGTTTTACGGCGCTCGCAACTGCATAAGGTCCTATGAGCGCCAGAAGATTAGAGGTGTTACAAGAGAGCAACAAACACAAATAAGAAGGTAGAAGAAAGACACTGACGATAGATGTATGATAAGCAATATAAGAAGGAGCAGTTAAACCACACTCAAGCACCCGCCAACCACCCACGAGAGACTGTCTACTACGACATATATTACGGTTCAAATAGCCTACATGGAAGTTAGACTGACACAGATGGTCAAAATTCTTGCTTGTGACGCACAGTTTTTCCAGCCTCGCCAGAGCGAATAAATGTGAGGCAGCGTGGTGGAATCAGGCTCACGTCAAAATAATCAAAGTGAAAAAAACTTGCATTTTTCAGCAGGTTTATGAATTTTTATCAAATTTTTTTTGGTTTTTTGGTTCAGCACCTTTCATGCCCATTAAAGAATTCATTTCTGTGTGGAGATTTTTGAAAAACGTTGATTAAGAGCACAAAAAATGTTAATTTTCAGTTACCACAGACTCTTAAGCTGAGGAAATAACTAATCTTTAGCGGCTATTTTCTCACTTCTTTTACCTTTGAAAACAAGTGACCCCAACCTCCTTCATTCTCAAATATCTTGACTTGTATTCAAGATAAATGGATATTTTTTCCATCCCAATAAACACAAGTGAACAAGCTTTAAGATGACACCAATAACTCTACATGCCCAAAAACTGACGAGAGCCTGATTCCACCACGCTGCCTCACAAATATTAAATTATCAAGTCTTGCGAAAACCAGACAGGTGTCACATGCCCTATAGACGTGACGATCCGCCCGTTCTTGATACGCACAGCAGACAGGATCAACAGAGAGAGAGAGAGAGAGAGAGAGAGAGAGAGAGAGAGAGAGACAAG
>NW_004797479.1:832814-834536 GCF_000002075.1 Aplysia californica | reverse complement strand
AAGAGTGTGTGTGTGTGTGTGTGTGTGTGTGTGTGTTTTACCCTCTTCGCCCCGTCTCGATCTGAGAAGTTGGTTTGTGCAAACTTATGCATGAGTGGATGTAAATGTTAATCCCCTTTTCATAAAGTAAAACGTCTTTTCCTCGTGACATCCCAGTGAACCAAATGTGACCCCAAGGAGGTAAGGCACCCGCATGTGCGTTATATATAAAACTAGGTTACAGATGGGAAGTGGGGGGGGGGGGGTAAAGTTTATTTTTGTTTTGTTTTTGGTATATGTTTTACGGCGCTCGCAACTGCATAAGGTCATATGAGCGCGCGGGACACACCAAACACTTTCAGTTGGAAGGAAATTTTGAATTTTTTGCCCGGGTGGTGGCCGAAGCCTACTCTTACTGATTTTAGACCACCAAGGAATCTTAAACGTGCGCAACTTGCACATACGCCCTCCGAGATTTTTCTCCTTTGTCCAAGAAGGCTAGGTGTAGATCTTTCCTACCAGAAGATCAGGGTGTGGCTGAAAGACAGCATTAAGAAGGAGCCAAGGAGTAGCAGTAGAAAGGCTGCAGAAAGAGTCAGGAGCCCAGAGGAAGGGGCAAAGGAGGTGAAGGGGTTGAGGCAGAATTAAAAGAGGAGACGGAAACAGACGACACAACATTGCTAGAGAGCAGGAAAGGAGGCGGAAGGAGACAATTAAAGAGAAGTCGCTACCCGGATTTGAACACGAGACCTTTGAATGAGAGGCCAATACCTTAACCGGTAAGGCCATGAGAGCCCCCAAATTTATTTTGGCAATTAAATTGTGTAAACTAGAGAGACACAGACGGCCGAAACTACTATCTCTATAAAAAGTATTAATTTGTTCTCAAATTTTGAATATCGTGAAGTAATTAAGTGAACAGATACTCAAGACATTGCTCAAAGGCAAAATCATGACGTTTTTGGTACAAAACCTAGAACCACATTATTATGATCTTGAAGCTCTCCAACCCATATCCTCTTGTATTCATTTATAAAACACAGTATCATCAGCAACCCTAAGAAAGAAAAACGGTTTTATAAAAAAGAAAATAAATCATCCCAGGACACTCTGTCCAAGAATAAAAATTAAAACATTAAAACACGCATGAAGAATGAAAATGAGAGACAAAACTTAATGAAATACAAACAGAATAGACAAAAAAATAGAACAAGACTGTTCATTTTCTTGATCTATCATTGAAGTAAAACGAAACTACACACACAAAAAAAAAAAAAATATATAAAAATATTCGATACAATCTTCTGGAAAAACTACAATAAAAAAACAAAAAGTCCCCCAAACCAACCAACCAAACAAAAACAAACAAAAACAAACAAAAACAAACAAAAACAAACAACCCCCCCCAAAAAAAAAAAAAAAAAATTAAAAATCAACCCAACCCCAGCAAAAACAAAACACGTTTCTGATTCTAGAACGCAAACCACATGACGCTATAACTATAACATACCCCCATCGACAGTAAGTATTATACCATGTATGTTCCCTTCATGACCCTTGAGCTAAGATGTTGACATTGTCATCTCCTCTAGATAAAAGGACATTAAAAAATTACACAATTTGCAATTTTATAAGTAGGTACAAGATAGAAAAAGTCAATTCTTGAACAACGTCAAGTGTCTATCATGCCCTTGATCATAATAATACGACAATATGTCTGGGCACTAGATGAACACACTAACT
>NW_004797479.1:824444-832129 GCF_000002075.1 Aplysia californica | reverse complement strand
CCCCCCCACACACACATACACACACATAGACACTTACACACCACACGCACACTTACACAACCCAACTAAAATACAGCAGGTGACATTCCAACCGACCCGTCTTTAGCCAGACCGTGTGGCGACGTTTTAGTTATAGTTTTTGTTTTAGTAGAGGTTTTACGGCGCTCACAACTGCATAAGGTCATAAGAGCGCCTGAAGATTAGAGGTGTTACAAGAGAGTAACAAACACAAAACAGAAGGAGGAAAGATAAAGACGATAGATGTGTAACAGGAAAGAAGGAGCAAACCACACCAGAGCATCCGCCAACCACCCACAGCGACGTTTTAGTGGACACATCCAAGCAGAATAATGGTTTGGTGGACCAAAGAAGATGTAACAAAGAAGAAAAAGAACCTTTTTAAAAAATGGCAGAAATCACAAGCTGAAGGAAAACGAGAAGAGAGACAAAAAGAATAACCAAAACTGTTACAGAAAAATTCACGGAAAGTTATGGCGAGAAACAGACTGAAATTTGCAAGAAAATTCACTAGATCTAGATGTCTATATTTTCCCAGTAGTGTGGTGTGGTTTGCTCTTTCTTACCTATCTATCAAACACCTATCGTCCAAATCTCTCCTCTTTTGTTTTGTATTTGTTACTCTCTAGTAACACTTCTAATCTTCGGCACTTATAAAAATGTGACTTTTATGTAATGCAACAAGAGTCGTAAAACGCTCACCAAAAAAAGAGAGAGGAAGCGCTATATACTCGTAGGTGTGAACACGATACAGATAAGGAAAGAACAGTATAATCCGACATGCGTCATAATATATGCCAAAGCATGATAGATAATTCTCAGCAGGATGTCGTCAAAGAAAGAAAAAAGAAAGAAGAATACTGCCAAGAACTTGACCCATTTACCCAAATGGAGGTAGCGGACAACAAAGAGAATTCAAACAACTATTTGTAAACCAAACCAAACAGAACCACCCACGTTGTACACAGAAATTGACAATGCACTAATTAAAACCACAGAAATCGACGTACAGAAAAGTGGGACGACATGGAATAACATCAAGAGGCTAGCCCAGGATAGAGAAAGGTGGAACGTGTTTGTCTGTGGCCTATACCCTGGTGCAGGGTGAGAAAGGCAATGATGATGACGATGATGATGAATTAAAACCAGCTCCAATAACAAAGCCCCAGGACTAGAGAACATCGCAATAGACAAGCCGAGGAAAACTCTTAAGCTGGAGCCTGCGGGCACAAAAGAAAAGTTCAGAAGACTGGCCAAGGAGCATCATTGTGGTGCTTGTACTACAAGGAGTTTAGAACTACTGTAAACTTCTTGTTGTACTACCACCAAGACAGGTATTTCTTTACTAAGCCATACATACAGGGAAAGCGTACGCGAAACTCACGGCACGAAGGATCAGATCTAAAAAACTGTTGAGAACAATTTGAACGAGCCTCATTTCGGATTCCGCAAAGGAAGAGAATTCACACATGCCGCCGTACATATTCTCAATACGAAGGCAACTGAGCAACAACAAAAATATGTTTTTTTTTAATTTTAAAAATAGAGGAAAACAAAGAAGCCGACACTGGCATCGTAGATTGGGAGAAAGCTTTTGACAGTCAGCCGTAGAAAAAAAAATAGTAAGTGTATTACGGCACTTGCAACACAATAAGGTAATGTAAGTGCCGAAGATTAAAGGAGAGTTTAGTTTAGTTTTAGTAGAGGTTTTACGGCGCTCGCAACTGCATAAGGTCATATGAGCGCCAGAAGATTAGATGTGCTACAAGAGAGTAACAAACATAAAAATGAAGAAGGGGAGATAAGGATGATAGATGTTTCATAGGAAAGAAGAAGCAAACCACACCAGAGCACCTGCCAACCACCCACTTAAAAGAGAGTAACAAACTAAGTAAAAGAAGGAGGGGAGATAAAGACGATACACTTTTGATAGGAAAGAAGAAGCAAACCACACCAGAGAACCCGCCAACTACCCACAAAAAATATGGAAAACATTATAGAGTAACAGGGCATCGAATGACAACTGTTGGACTCTGTACACCAATAGCAGAGACTGAGTAGTAACGAAAAGGCAACACAAACTGGATTACATTTACCCGAACATCTTTATGGACACGAAAGACAATTTATCACTCCAATATTTTTTTCCTCCAAATTCTGCTATCAATGTCAGACCTGCACTTTATTAAGACTGGTTTCTGTCTCCGCAAAACCCTGAAGATCACAAGCAGAGACAAGCAGAGAAATGCTGGATGAGGGATGAAAAGTTCCCGTTAAACCATAAAGATCATAGGAAGAGGCAGTCAGAGAAAAGAAGATGTGCGAGCAGCTGTTGGCACGGAGTTCAGCCTACATTTCAAAGAAAATCAACGTATAAAATAAAATGTGTTTTTTCACCCTTTCTTCCAATACTAATCAGTGTATGGATAAAATAATTTAAAGCAAGATCACAAAGCAAAGCCCAGAAAACACAATAAATGAACTCCTGTTTGCATATATTAGTATGACAGTGTCTTACTCTTCCAAGCCAACAATACAGCTTCAATATTCACACCACCCAACTCAACAACAGATTTAAAAACTTGAAAAAAGAATCATCAGCATCCGGTGCCTTGCCGACTGACGTGGGCGATCAAAAATAGAAGTGAAAAAGGTCAACTAAAAACGACCTCAGAATAACTGAAAGAGGTCGCGAACTTTAACTATTTTAGTAACATTTCTACAGATAACAGGTCCATAGACAGGGATACAAAAATACGAAATCAAAACGGCCAATATCGTGACCTACCTGTAAGCTTGTATTTGTCCAAATATTGGGTTTTAGTAAGAGTTTTGCGATACTAGAAAAACAAAAAGGTTATGTAAGCGCCAAATAAGCCTATGATGATAAGCAGGACGTATAGAAAGAACACGGCATCAATAGAGAATCTACAAAATTAACCATAGTATTCATTTTTGGCCAATATCTCCATTTGTGGCCTGCGATAAGTAAATTATTTTGTCAGCACATCTCACAGAAAGAGGGTGGCGAAATGAAAACGTTCGATCTGTGAAGGGAAAGAATGAACAAAGCACACCAGAGCGCGCACCAAACATCCGCGCATTCCTTTTATCACCCGAATATCTTTATGGACACGAAAGACAATTTATCACTCCAATATTTTCTTTCCCTCCAAATTCTGCTATCAATGTCAAACCTGCACTTTATTAAGACTGGTTCCTGCCTCCGCAAAACCCTGCCGATCACAAGCAGAGACAAGCAGATAAATGCTGGATGAGAGATGAAAAGTTTCCGTTAAACCATAAAGATCATAGGAAGAGGCGGTCAGAGAAATGAAGATGTGCGAGTAGCTGTTGGCACGGAGTTCAGCCTAGATTTCAAAGAAAATAAAATAATAAAATAAAATGGTTTGGCCACCTGCTGTGAATGCCACCTAGTCACCTAACCCCGAGAGCCTATTTATAACGCGTTGTTCACAGGCAACAAGGCAAGAGGTAGACAAAGCAAACGATGGATTGAGGGAGTCAACTGACCCGTAACTTTTTAAGGTTGGGTAGTTTGCGGGTGCTCCGGTGTAGTTTACTTCTTCTTTCCTATCGAACATCTATCGTCCAGATCTCTCCTCCTCCTTTTTTATATTTGTTACTCTCTTGTACTTCACTTTACTTTTATCCGCCGCTTAGATCTATACCCTTTTGGGTGTCGCGGGAAGAAAGAGACGTCTCTCTGTCGCCAGGCGGAGAGCTTGGGTCAGGGGGATGCCGTGGGTGCTTAATGTTTCCCTGACTCCATCTATCCAGGTCTTTTTCGGTCGCCCTCTAGCTACTCTCTTGTAACACCTCGAATCTTCGGCACATATATACGTAGTCTAAACAGCCGTATGCACTGCTCACCGTCGAACGCTCCGTATCCCGGACTCTAGCATGGAGATCATCAGGAGAGAATGCGTCGCTGTTTCGGGCTCTTCCTCTCTACAGCTTTTCTGACGCACCGAGCCCCCTCACCGATGTGAGGTCTCCATGTTAGTTCGACTGTTTTCCTTTATTGTGTTGCAAGTTCCGTAAAATTCTTACTAAAACTAAAACTCTTCAAGAACGAAGCCTCGTGGACACATATTATGTCCGACAGCAGGCCAAAGGCAATGTTGTGGCTCACTGGAACGATCATACCCAAACCACACATCTTGTCCACAGAGTTGGGGTCACTACAGTCGGAACATGTCCATCTCTGCTCTCCCCCCCCCCTCTTCAGGATCCATCCCAGAGTCAGTCTACTTATAGTCCCCATCATAATCTGGTTGGAAATCCGTCGGACTCAAACCAGGAACATAATAACTATATATTTAATAGTGTGCAAGTTGTTTAAGTCTGTTAGGGTTTCAGATAAAGAAACGATGACTTAAAAATGTGTATAGAAAAAACGGAGTTATTTAAGTTTTTAAGCACTCCAAAAACACTAAGGTTTCAAGCGTTGTCGAATAACCATAATGTGAGTCCTCAAAGAGTAAACCCTATCCGCACTCCCTTTCAAGCGTTGTCAAATAACCATAATGTGAGTCCTCAAAGAGTAAACCCTATCCGCACTCCATTTCAAGCGTTGTCAAATAACCATAATGTGAGTCCTCAAAGAGTAAACCCTATCCGCACTCCCTTTCAAGCGTAGTCAAACAACAATAGTGTGAGTCCTCAAAGAGTAAACCCTATTCGCACTCCCTTTGAAGCGTTATCCAATAACCATAATGTGATTCCTCAAAAGAGTATATCCGTACTCCCTTTCAAGTGTTGTCAAATAACCATAATGTGAGTCCTCAAAGAGTAAACCCTATCCGTACTCCCTGGGGTCATTTTGTTGCACCCCGGGGTTGTGTTCTTCACTTTTAGAATACGTCTAGCGCTAATAAGATCTGTTTGAAACTTTCAGTATTTCTAAAAAAATCATTTTGACAGACTGCTATGCAAAGCGTACGGATCGGATTAACGAGTAAATTTCCTCTTTCGAAAGTGGTGGCACTGAGTTACCCACGTCGTATGGATACGATAGTAAAACACGACGTACGGATAATATGGTTAAGAAACAGTAACATCTCAACTGACAGAGTTGCAAATTTGGACTAGACCTACCATAAAAAAAAGCTTCATCATCTCGTGACAAGAGCAAACGGGATGAGAAACTAGAAAGTAACGTAACGTAAGTCTTTACACAACGACGTGCTCTCTGACAGCTGCGCAGCACAGCACAGCACACACAATCATTATTCATTCTCGACGTCCTTTTGGCGTTGGTTACTTTTACAGCCCAACACTTGTGTCTTCTGACCGCATCTGTGTCCATTGTCCGAGAATACCAACATGACACCGAGCCAGGAGAGGAGTAGGCCTATTTAACCCTTTCCGTACGTCGTGTTTTACTTTCGTATCCATACAACGTGGGGAACTCTGTGCCACAACTTAACTCTATACGTACGTCGTGTTTTACTATCGTACCCATACGACGTGGGGAACTCTGTGCCACAACTTAACTCTATACGTACGTCGTGTTTTACTATCGTACCCATACGACGTGGGGAACTCTGTGCCACAACTTAACTCTATACGTACGTCGTGTTTTACTATCGTACCCATACGACATGGGGAACTCTGTGCCACAACTTAACTCTATACGTACGTCGTGTTTTACTATCGCATCCATACGACGTGGGGGAACTCTGTGCCACCACTTTCAAAGAGGAAATATTTACTCGTTAATCCAATCCATACGATCTGCATAGCAGTCTATCAAAATGTCTTTAAAAAAAAAAATACTAAAAGTTTCAAAGAGATCTTCCGACTAGAAGTATTCTAAAATATGAAGAATACAACCCCCCCCCCTCCCTTCCGGGGGGTACAAAATGACCCAGGGCGTACGGTCGGCTTGGGTTAAGAGAACAAGATGTATGCACTTCTGTACGCCGTTCTACCTGAAAAACAACCCAAGGCTGCTACAACTATAAAGGTATCAACACTGTAATAAACCAGTCGTTGCTCTGGCTTTCACCCGCTTTATTCAGTTTCGGGATGGTGTTTCTCCATACCTACAAGCTAGCTTTTTCGCACAAAATATACGCATTTATTTATACTAGTATAATAGCAATGACATCGTGTGTATAGATCTATGTCACTGACATGCAAGCATTGCGACAGAATCTGCGCTTCAAACATAGGAAGAATTAGCCATGAAAGAAGCAGCCAGAAGACAACATTGAGACCATCTTAAGCAAAATTGACCGTTTGCATAGACGAAAAGAGCCATATTATTATATTATAATAGCCATAATACGTGTTCGTATTTATTCTATCAAGTTTTTTTTCTATATAATCTGTAACTACTCTTTTTTGAGAAATAACAATATACATAAAAAGAAGTCGTCAACGCTACTGGTTGCAACACCTTTGTCACAGCTCGTGAATTATGTAAACCATCCATCCATCCATCCATCCATCCATTAAGCAAGCAAGCATCCATCAATCCATCTATCCACCCACCCATCCATTCATCCAGACGCATCCATTCATCCATCCATCCGTTCATCCATTCGTCAATCTATACACCCACCCATCAATCCACCTTTTTATTTATTTAATCATTCATCCGTTATTTTATCCATCCATCCATCCATCCATCCATCCATCCATCCATCCATCCATCCATCCATCCATCCATCCATCCATCCATCCATCCATCCATCCAACCATCCCCCCATCCACTCATCCATCCATCCACCCATGCACTCACCCACCCACTCACAAATCTCCCCCATCCACCCACAAATCCATCCATCCATCCATCCATCCATCCATCCATCCCCCCATCCGTCCATCCATCCATCCACCAATCCATCCATCCATCCATCCATCCACCCGTCTTTGATTGACTCTACAGTCTGGCAGAAGAGAGAACTAACTATACGTGGATCAAAGAGGCATAAATCCATCAATGCCACTATTCGTCAATGGATCAATCATCAGGCGTCAGAGACGGATCAGCACTCGAAATCCTTGAACCAATGGGGCATGAACAGATTTAGTGCGGGCCGTGTGAAGCTCATTACTTCTGCATTTGTTTTATTGGAGATCTTTCTCGGTGGTGCACCTAATAAAAGGTTATTCTCAGCGCGAAAATCAGAAGTCTACTTATCAATACCCCCCCACCCTTCCCAAAATGAAAATGCACTCACAACAACAGCAGCAGCAACAACAACAATTAAGACGACGACGACAACAACAACAACAACAATAATAACAACAACAACAACAGCAACAACAACAACAACAACAAAAACAACAACAACAGCAACAACAACAACAATAACAACGACGACAACAAAAACAACAACAGCAGAAACAACAACATCATCATCTTCATCAACAAACAACAACAATAACAACAACGATAAGAAGAAAACAAAACAAACATTCAAATGGACCATAAAAAAAGAACAAACAATACAAAGAAAAACGACTGCAGAGACACAAACAAAAAACAAGACCAAAAAAAAGAAGAAAGAAATTAAACCAGAAAAGGGAATATAAAATGTAGTTATAACATAGGTATGTCGGTCAAAGCCCATTTATTTGCCTGTCCCCGTGGTTTTTTGCACCCCGCATAATTTAGCAAAATTTGATCATTT
>NW_004797479.1:817789-823987 GCF_000002075.1 Aplysia californica | reverse complement strand
ATATATATATCTCATTGTAGGATATCATATCACATTATAAAAATGTAAGACTTTTGTCACTATTCTTCTTTTTAAATTATGTCAGCAATTCTTTTCAACCTGGCCATTGACTGGGTCACGAGGAAAACAACAGAGGATACATCAAGAGGCATAAGGTGGACCCTCTTCTCCACCCTCGAGGATCTTGACTTTGCCAACTATCTTGCACTACTCTCCCATACCAACCAGCACATGCAGGAGAAAACAAACCGACTCCACAAATACGGACGCCAGATTGGGTTAAGAATAAGCCAGAAAAAGACAGAAGTGATGACACTGAATGTAGGCTCCCCAACGCTGATTAGAGTGAACAACACAGACCTGCCTATAACAGACACATTTACCTACATAGGCAGCATAATAAAAACTGACGGCGGGGCAAAGGAAGACATCATGAACAGATTCTGCAAGGCAAGATCTGTGCACAGAAGCATGATCAACATCTGGAAGTCAGGACAGTTTAGCATACAAACCAAGTTAAAGCTGTATAACAGCTGTATCTATCAACACTCCTATACGGAGCTGAGTGCTGGAGGATGACTGATCATGACCGTGCCAAGCTATCTTCCTTTCATACAACCAGCTTTCGCCAAATACTCAGAATCTTCTGGCCCGACAAGATTTCCAACACAGATCTGTTACGTAAATGTAGGCAAGAGGACATGACAACCATACTAAAAAGGAGAAGGTGGAGATGGATTGGACATGTTCTGAGAAGAGAGCCAGACTCTATTGTGAAGACTACCCTCCACTGGACACCCGAAGGAGGGCGCAAAAGGGGCAGACCCAAAGTGACCAGAAGACGCACAGTAGAGTCTGAAATGAAGTCCTGGAATCATTCGTGGGGAACGCTAACCATGATGGCCCAAAACAGACAGAGCTGGAGATCCTTTGTTGCTGCCCTAAACGCCAGATGGCGCAGTGGGTAGTAAGTAAGTAAGTATAACAAAATACAATTTTCTAATATTAAAACAATGCATTACCACAATATATATTTTTCCGGCTCCTTTGTCAGTAGCTCATGCTAAACGATAACAATTATAATAATATAATATTATATGCACGTACTTTTATATGTATTATGTCATTATTAGATTATATCACATCACAAGATACCATACATACATTATATCATACTAGATCTTATAATAATATCAATATCGACATAATAGTTCTAATTTCGTCATAAAGCGTATTCAATTGCTATTTCGACGAATGTCTATGGATAGATAAAAATATCTAGTCTGTGTAGAAATCTAGAGTGGGGCTGCTTTGACGGTCTCGGTTTATTGGTTCGTTAGGAATTAAAGCGTCCACTGTGCCTTTCTTTTTACAAGCACATCTCTCACATTTTAAAAAAAATAGCCAAAGTTATTTAGCTGGAAACGGTAATTTAAAACATGAATAATAAGATGAAATCAGTAAACTCTTCCCCCACTTCTCCAGAGCAGGAAAGTGTATGGGTGGTTGGCGGTTGCTCAGATGTGATTTGCTTCTTCTTTCCTATCAAACGTTTATTAGATCGTCTTTATCTCCCCTCTTTCTTTTTTGTGTTTGTTACTCTCTTGTAACACCTCTAATCTTCGGCACTTATTTGATCTTATTGTGTTGCAAGTGCCGTACAAAATACTTACTAAAACTAAAAAAAGAGCAGGAAACATGAAATAAAAACGTGGGTTGCCTTCTATTGGGGCAACAAAACCCAACAGCTAACCCCAACGTCACAAACTGTCACATGCTGGAAGGGGGGGGGGGGGGATTTTTGTTTGTTTGTTGAGAAAACGGCCGATAAAGAAAAATAAAATACTGACTTTATGAGGAAATGGCGGTTACAAACATGCCGGGTATGGGAAAAATACGGTTTTTTGGGGGTTCTTATGCCATGAAATAGTTGTAGGAGAGGCTGAGGAAGCTAAAAATGCCTACAACTCAAATTCCATGATTTTGAGCCGAATTTTGATTTTGGGGGTGTGCCCCCCCCCCCCCCCTTTAACGAAAATGGCCAAGCAATCCCAGCCTGGAACAAAAAGAGTTCGTGTTGACGTTCCCTGATTCTGAAATGTGCAAACCAAATACCAGTCCATCCTGACCCCCTCCTCAAATGCCTCAAAAACCATTATAATAATATATCACATTAATAAAAAATGTGTACACTCAGTAACACTATCATATTTTCATTACTCTAACCTTTGGCTTTCAACGATTATTTTGACCATAAAGGAAACAGCCTATAGTACTATAGTTTCACACCATCCTAAATCATGATATTATTACAATTATTTGATGAAAGTGGTAAACACGGGTGTACTTTTAAGTTTTATTGAGATTCTACGCGGTTCACAGAGAAGACATCAATACAATTGTAATATAATATAGGGATATTATGATATGAGAGAAGAGTGGTAGCCTATCATCATCATCATCATCATCATCATCATCATCATCATCATCAACCAGTGCCAGATCTGCCACAGACATCCGCGAGCATGGTTCTCCATTCATTTCTTTGCTCGGATGCTCTGAACATTGCAGGCACACAGCCAGTAGTACAAAATACCCCATCTGGTCAACCAGCTTGAAGAGTGAGAAACAGCAACGGACTTCTCGGGCCGGATTTTCACCTGCGCACTATTGCGCCAATTAAGTGACTGCAAAGTGTTAAAAAATCTACGTTTCCCTGATCTTTCCCTGTCACCCACTTGTTCAGGTTCCCCAAGCAGGTTGCTCTGGGCCTACCCCTGCCTCGCTAGCCTAGGCTACTAGGGCCTATATTCCAGGCCGAATATGCAGGGGTATGTATTACAACTGCAGTGTATAAATTAAATACATGTATTTATACCACAACTGTCTCTGGCCTTGGCCTACTCGCTCTCGTCTGGAGTGTTGAACTTCTAAAGTGGAGCGGGGAAAAACGTCGCCTGTATCTGGCGCGCTCAGATCCGGGTCATCAGCTGTTCAGGCAGGTGGGTGAGAGGACACACACACGCTGCTGTTCACTAGAGCTGGGCGAAGAGTCGATTCCGGAACCGATTCCGGCGATTAATACTAAGGAAGTTAAGTTCCGTCTCCTTTTTTCGTAGACCAACGGTTGCCAGTTATTTTTATCATTAAAATCCTCTTTTTGAAAAAGAATTTATATTTGAAACAAAAAAGAAGTTGATGCTTCGTAGTGTTCCGAAATCAATGTTATCCTAAATCCTGAAGATTTTCGGCACCAACCAGGTAACCACCGGAAGAAAAAAATCACATCATTAGAAAGTAAGTAATTGGGTTCGGAGTCGATTCCTACGATTCCTAGCTTTCATTATCGGGAACCTAGTCGCCCAGCACTACTGTTCACTGGGCCGTGTAGTGCTTTGAAAACTGTTGTAACTGGATCGAGAAGAGTGCCTGAGTCTGCCCTAGAAGTACTAGAACTAGAAGTAGGCCTACTTTATGTATAGAGCTACAAAAACGGAGAGAGAGGGAGAGAGAGAGAGAGAGAGAGAGAGAGAGAGGGAGAGAGAGAAAGAGGAGATTAGTAGTTATTGTATCTTCCCGGGAGAAGACGACGTAAAACTACAAAAAGGATCTAAAAAGACTTTTCAAATTGACATGACGCGTATAGTAAAATACGTGTACACAGTTCAGTGACTCAGCCAACCCCAAGGTGTAAATGTGTCAGCACTTTGTTACTGCACGCTCAAGACTCGATTTCATTCCTGAAGCGGAACATTTTGTTCATCGTGATGTAGAGCAGTATCTCTGCTTGTTTGTTGCAAGCATCAACATCCCACTCTGCGTGTTTGCTCAGCTGATACTAGATATCTACGTTGGCTCTGAATCTCTCGAATAATTATACTACGTTGAACTCTGACTCTCTCGAATAATTATACTACGTTGGCTCTGACTCTCTCGAATAATTATACTACGTTGGCTCTGACTCTCTCGAATAATTATACTACGTTGGCTCTGAATCTCTCGAATAATTATACTACGTTGGCTCTGAATCTCTCGAATAATTATACTACGTTGGCTCTGATTCTCACGAATAATTATACTACGTTGGCTCTGAATCTCTCGAATTATTATAATACTACGTTGGCTCTGACTCTCTCACTACGCTCTGACTATCTCGAATAATTATACTACGTTGGCTCTGACTCTCTCGAATTTTATTCCTTTCGACAAGAATAGTTCTGTACTGCACTATTCTCGATCAACTACAGTACTAGATCTAGTCTTATATATATATATATATATATAGCATCTACATCGAATGCTTCCCGTCCTTTAATTTCTGTTTCTATAATTCTGAAGAAAGCCTGATGTTGTTTTCGTTGTCGTCCACCCCCCCCCCCTCTCCTTTTTTATACCAAAATAAATTCCAAACATTTACACCCCCCCAAAAAAAACAACAACAACAACAACCAACAAACAAACAACAACAACAACAACAACAACAACAACAACAACAACAACAACAACAACAACAACACAACTGCACCCCTTCTCCTCCCCCACACATCATATACAAAACACAACAAAGCATTTATTGCAACAATAACAATAATGTAATACTTCTCCAGTCTATTGCTTGAGATATGTTTGCATTATATAGGGCCTAAGCCTTTTTTTCGGTAGCCTGTGTTTTACCGCGCTCGCAACAGCAAACGGTCATATGAGCGCGAGGGGCACATAATGTTATTAAACTTTTTCAGGGGGTAGTACATTTTGAATTTTGCTCGAGTGGCGGCTGAAACCTACTCTTACCGATTTTAGACCACCAAGAGATTTTTAACGTGCGCAACTTGCACACATGCCCTCCGAGATTTTTCGCTCTGGTCCGAGAAGGCTTGAGGTGTAGATTTTTACTACCAGAAGATTAGGGGTGTGGCTGAGAGAGCAGTAAGGAGGAGACAAGGTGTAGCAGTAGAAAGGATTCAGCAATATGTGAGGCGTGCTGACAAAATGAGTTACTTCTCACAATCCACAAATGCAGACCAAAAATCGACACTAGGAACAAATTTCTAGGTTTTCTATTGATGGAATATTCAGTAAGTACTAAACGCCTTTTGTTATTTCATACGTACAAATTGTAAAAACTTAACCTATAAGCATGATAATGTATCTATTTTCATAGTGCTCAAATCCGAGAACTAACTCATTTTGTCAGCACGCTTCACAATATTATAAGCCTGGAAAGTAGTCCAAAAGTATTATATTCTCGATATCACTAACAAAGCACCGGGTTTAGAACAGAAACCCCAACCCCCGCCCTAAAGTAGATGATCCTGATGGAGCGGCTACATCTCGAGATCTTTGCACGCACACACACACACACACACACACACACACACACACACACACACACACACACACACACACACACACACACACGCGCGCGCGCGCGCACGCAAGCACGCACACACAGACACACACACGCACACACACACACACACACACACGCACACACACACACACACACACACACACACGCACGCACGCACACATACACACACACGCACACACACACACACACACACGCACGCGCGCACACACTCACACACGCGCGCACACACTCACACACGGGCGGACTTTCTCACCCACACTCACACACACATTGAGTCAGACACACACACACACACATTCTCTCTCTCATTCTCTCACGTCATCCATGCTCGCACCGTGACGCCGACTACGCATCGCTGCCAGAGAGACATGCAGATAGCGAGTGTCTTGAGTTTTTGTACCACACACGACCCAGACACTCCTGACGCACACCATAGTAGTATGACATCAGCTTGGGGTGACACACTACAGACGCAAGATGAGGCGCCATCGAGATAACGGACTGCTGCAGTGTGCTGGAGAGGGCAAGGGTTTTCGCTGTAACCACAGAACAAAAAACTAAGACTCCATCGACAATTTTTATCTGTTGAGAAGCAAGACAATAGTCTACTTTTTATAAGGATTAGGAGTGAACTAAGAGAGAGACTGATAATAGTTATCTCTTATCGTCCCGACGGAGGCCATGCTGTTAGTCGCTGTCTGTAGCTAGAACGAGGACACAGTACCCCAGACCCACGGGGACTGCAAGGTTCGAAACCGTCGTCGAGTTCAGAAAGACGAAAATTGAGTTATACATGCCTTCCACTAGCTTTGGATTGGTCATGCCGT
>NW_004797479.1:813828-817027 GCF_000002075.1 Aplysia californica | reverse complement strand
TAGTCTCTCTCTCTCTCTCTCTCTCTCTCTCTCTCTCTCTCTCTCTCTCTCTCTCTCTCTCTCTCTCTCTCTCACATATATATATATATACCTACTTGCGCCCTTACAAATTATTGTTCAAACTATTCTCCCCATCCAACACAATTTAGCCTAGAGTTATGGTTTGTTTTGTCATATAGATCTAGGTGGTTATTTGCTGCGGCCCAGTCCATCTGGGCCTTTCTAGGTTACTTAATGGTAACAGCATCCCAGAGGACAGGCGTTAGGAGCTTCTTAATTAAAGAACTAGAACTTTCCGATCTGGAACTAGAACTGACGTCTTCTGAATGTAACGGCGAAAACCCTGACTAAGTGACAATAGAGTGAAGGACACATAGGCTACCAGATCTATGTCTAGATCTAGTAATAACGGGCAACAATATCAACAACAAAAACAATAACAACGACAATAACAACATTTTAACGCAATAACAACAACAACAACGGCCGACAACAACAATGTAACAACAACAAAAACAAGGAAAAGAACAACAACAACAAACAACAACAACACTGTATTTCAGAAATTTCAAACAGAAAGTCTAGAGATCTAGATATATATAAATCTAGATATTAGATTCTAGAAAAAGCCGGTTTTGATGCCCGACGATGAAATTGAAAAACAAATTAAATACAGAGACGAACCCGCCTCTTGATCACTTACCTCTCAAGTTAACGAAAATTATCTCCAATCACAAATTAGACGTAGAATCTAGAATCTGGATCTAGAGTCTAGATTCTAGATCTAAATGCCAAACAGCTGTGTTTGTAGTATTGCTGTAAACAACACAACAGTCTGTAATTCCTTGAATTGCGTTGATTACAGCGACAAAGCACTTGTATGGATTGAAAAGCCAGGCACTGCGTGTTTTTTTAGGCCAGAGCCAGTTTCCGGAATAAATTAAAAATTATATAAAAACAACACCGATGTTTAATTCACACTTTCCCAAGCGAAGCAAATTCAGCCAGTTGAATGTCTCTACGGTGAGTGAAGCTTTGCACCACATTCCGTGCCCCAGGTTGTATTTCTCCTTTTCTACGCGCGCGCGCTCTCTCTCGCTCGCTCTCTCTCTCTCTCTCTCTCTCTCTCTCTCTCTCGCTCTCTCTCTCTCCTTCTCTTTCTATCCAGCGAGATTCTATTATAATCTTTGTAGTTTCTCCCTCATCCTGTCATCATAGCTCGCCGCGCTGTGTGTAGAGTGTAGACAGACACTGTCAGACACAGACAGAACAAGCGACGAGCTGAGTGAGGTCTATCCTTTTGAGCGCCAAGTTGTCACCAGGCTGACTCGGAGGGAAGAATAGAGAACGTTAGTGGAAACTGCCAGCGATAAAATTCTTGCTGAATGAATTCCCCCTCCTCCTCCTCCTCCTCCTCCTCCCCCTGTCTCGCCCGCCCATCGCTGGCTCGTTCGTCGCTCGCTCGCTCTGACCGCTTTCTGACCTGCTGAAAAGTGCGACCGACCTCCCTGCACTTTAACGGAGTGCACTTTAACAACAGACAGCTGGGGTGAAGTATGGTACTCCGTCGGCACACTGTTTGTGAAAAAGAGAGCTCTGGACTATTCGGTACGTATTTCGAATATTTAGAAACCGGATCCAAAGGAAGTGTGCTAGAGAATGAAATCTCGGTGCACCAGTCGATATATTTTTGTAAAAGTGCAACGTCTGGAATACAACATAACGAGGTCCTGAATCTTTTAGTAAAAATATAACAGTACTGTCGCTGTCAGGCACTTTCTCTGAGTGCTTAAAAAGTCCCGACATAAGCTCGGCTTGAAACGTTGTGCCTCATGGGTCTTTTTATCAATAAAATTCACAGTCTATCTGTTGAAACGTTGCATTCCCATACAGCCCAGGGTGGCTTTGACAAAAAGGGACAAAGCACCCCCTCCCCAAAAAGATCTGAATATTATTTTGTGGATTTGAGTCGGGGATGGGGAGGGGGGGGGGGGATCTACAATTGTTACAACCCACAGCCTCCGTTCAGCGATGAGCTTCTATTTTACAAGGAATAGTCTAGATAGCATTGCCCTATGCCTGATGGTTCTAAAATGAGAGGCAAATTGACTGCACTTTTATAACTTCGGGCCTTTCTTCATCTTTCTTCTTTTTTTTCATTAAAAAAAGAAAAACGAAACACCCGTTACAATCCATAAACCCTTTTAAATGGCTTTAACAATGGCATTCTACCCAAATTCCTAAGTAGTGTACTGAGATTCTGAGATAAAAAAACGAGACTTTTCCAGGTTACAAACTTTCGAAGAGCAAGAGCCCTGGTCGAATAATAGTCCTGACTGGTGGATTAGTGAGTCACTGTATTCGAATCTGCTGTCTGTCTTCTTCCAACAATGCACCGGAGCAAAAGAAGGAGGTGGTTAAGTGGGCTGCGTTAGGGCTGGACAATGAGTCTCTTTAACAAAATCCGGATAATATTATGTTAGTGCACCTCTTCGGCAAATAATTATGATATGATCGAGCGGCTTCGTCAAACGGGTGAGAATCACTTCAACAAAAAGGTTAGCATCACTTCAACAAATGGGTGCACCCTCTTCGGCAAACGGATCAGAAAAGAGAGTTAGGGGTCTGAATTCGGACAGCGTTTCATTTATGTTTATCCGGTTATTCGGATAGATTATATGGATTTTGCCGTTTCCCTTTTTCCTGCGTTCTCAAATGTCAGTGCTGTTACGCTGTGCGTTGTTCTATTAGAATACAAGACGCTCCCATAACAAGATTATAATTCAGTGTATATTCAGACGTTTTGTTTTGTTTTTTTTAGTGGGGAGGAGGGTGGTTCGGGGACGGAGGTGGAGGGGGGAATGGGTTTTTTTGTTTTTTGTTTTAGCACGAGTTAAACATCCTTCCTGGCAAACTCGATGAGCGGTTTGCGAACAGACAGAAAGACCAGTCTGGCAATATATAGTACTCTAAGGTCAATTTATAGAACAAACGTACAAGCAGGTGAAAAGATAAAGGAAATTCTTGCACTTTTAATTTTAGTAATGCTGGTGTTTCGCAACTCCGTAGACACAGTTTGGGGGCTCTCGTGGCCTAGAGGTTAAGGTGTTGGCCTCTCATTCAAAAGGTCCCGGGTTCGAATCCCGGTAGCGACCGAAAAATTTTCTTCTCTAAAATTGTCTCCTTTCACCTCCTTTCC
>NW_004797479.1:808382-809874 GCF_000002075.1 Aplysia californica | reverse complement strand
ATATATAGCCTATATATATATACACACCAAGACCGAGTAATAAATAGTTATAGGGAGTCAGGCAAGAAGAAGGACACCAATAGAAACACAAAGGCTTCCCGCTACATATACTTAGGTAAAACTTAGTATGCACAAAAATCCAATCAGACTACTCTGATCGAGCGTCGAGTTGGACCAAAAAACAGCAGCTTAACCTTTTGAGGCAAACGAGAGCAATTTCCTGGTTTCCTCCTGGTTGCACGCATTTTAAAGTACATGTATGATGCCAACCCCCCCCCCAAAAAAAAACAAAACAACAAAAAACAAAAAACAAAAAACAAAAAAAGAACAAAAAAACAACAACAACAACAACAACAACAACAAACCCCAAAAAAACTCGATAAAATAATTGTAAAATTTGCACTTATGCCTTGTAACAACAACAATTCCCTGATAAGACGACGCACCCTGTGTTGGGGCCACTGAAGCCAACGCAGCTATCTATTATCGGCGACCAGTTAGTTCCTCGTTCGATGTACAAATGTGAGGCATCCTTGTGAAATAAGACGCTCATCAAAATAATGATGTTGAAGAAACTGGCATTTTTCAGCCAGTCGCAATTTTTATCAAATTTCTGGGTTTTTTTTGGCTTGACACCATTGTTGTCCTATTAAGAACACAATTCTGTGTGGATTTTTACTGAAAAACGTTGATTAAAGGCACAAATAAAGTAAGTTTTCAGTTTCCACGGACTATCAAGCTGTGGAAATAGCCAAACTATGGCGGCTATTTTCTCGCTAATTCTACCTTTGAAACCACCTTCTCCGACCTCAAATAACTCGACTTCTATTCAAGAGAGAGAGGCATTTTTTCCACCAATAGCAAGACAACCGAACAAGCTTTAAGAAGATGCCAAAAACTCCACATGCCTCAAAATTGACGAGCGCCTGATTCCACCACGACGTCGAAACACAAATGTACTTTTCACGAACTAGGTCTAGGAACTGTGGCGCTGACTCCTCCTGACTCCTGCTAGAGGTGGGCATAATCCCGATAATCTATCCGGATAATCGGATAATCCTCAATAAGAAATTATCCGAATTCAGACTCTTCAACTCTTTTTCCTGACCCGTTTGCCGAAGTGGGTCCACCCATTTCTTGAAGTGGTGCTAACCCGTAGGTGAAAGTGGTTCTAACCCATTTGCCGAACCGGCTCATGTCATATTATTTGCCGAAGAGGTGCACTAACATATTATCCGGATTTTGCTAAAGCGACTCATTGCCCAGCCCTGTCACGAACTGGGTCTAGGAACTGTGGCGCTGACTCCTGACCCACCAGAACTCACCGGCGTCCTCTTTCTTGCCTACCAAAATTTATAATGTCGTGTAAAATGATATAGATAGATCTATGACTTTTTCGTTCAGGATGTCGAAACGTTCGCTTTGCCAAATTAATGACTGAAACAGTGTTACGTATGATGATGAATGGAGAGAGAGAGAGAGAGAGAGAGAG
>NW_004797479.1:803075-804545 GCF_000002075.1 Aplysia californica | reverse complement strand
GAAGTTTCATGAGCATAGTATCAGAGGTCCCAACTTTCAGATATCTTTGGTTTAGTTTAAGGAAGAGTTTTACGACACCTGCAATTGAAATAAGTCATTGACGTGCCAAATATCAGAAGTTTTGCCAGAGAGTAACATACTACAAAGAAAAGAAGGAGGAGCTATAACTATAAGGACGAAGGATGTTTGATTTGAAAGAAGGAGGAAACCACACCAAAGCACCCACCAACCACCCACAGGATACCTCTAGGTTTATGAAAGGGGCATTACACTCATACCATTCTATATTATCACACTCCTCGGTGGAGTGAGTGGGGGAAAGAGATGGGACAGGGGGAGGAGTTAGGAGGAGGGATAGGAAGAGTCCAGGAGGGCGCTATATTATATGATGTTGTTATCTAGTTGTCTGCGTAATTTACTACACTATAAGGACTAGATCTAGTTTTACTCAAATAGAAACTAAGGCTGAAAAAGAGTCAAGTATTTCATAAACGTTTAGCTTCGACCTAGTTTCACTAAAACAAAATAGGAAAAAAAATTAAGTATGTAAACGAGCAGAGGAACTCAAAAACAACTAGGCCCTACATCTAGTTTTATTAGAAATAGAGACACAAATTGGAAAGAGACGGGGAAAAACCATCAGCGCAGATGTCATCAATTATCATCATACATGTACCAAGATCTATGGATCTAGTTAACCAAAAACAAAATAGAAATACACAAGAAAGAAAAAAAAAACACGGGGAAAGAGGCAGAAAACACCTACGCTGTGACCTGTAAAATCACGGCGGCTCTGTTGAGAGGAGTACTCTGCTATTGTGTGTGACATTCTATCTTCAACACCTGTCGCAAACGAGGGAAATCCAAACCTATGTTCTCGAGAAAACGATCAATGCAGCGCAAATCCAAAATAGAAAAGAATAAATCAGTCACACCAGAAGAGTAGTGCAGTAAAAGTTCACCAGTGTAAAATTAGAGTCGATAAGTCTTGACCCCACTCCCTTTCTATTCTTGAAACACGTCAAAATCGATTATTATACCGAGTTGCAAAAGTTCTGTCACATCCACCTTATAAGTACAATAACTCGTTTATTATTCAACATAGCTGAGAGAAATTTGGTACACGAAATCTTTATTCATTTTCTGCCAACATGATATGAAAAGAATTGACAAATGTCTTTCTCTATTCAAGGGAGATAATTTTATTCACACTGACCCTTGCAAAATCCAAATCAAAGTTTGCTCAGTATGGCGTGTGGCCTCTTTCAGTTTGAATTACTGATACAAAACGTCTGTTCGTTGACTGAATTAATGTCTTTATGGTTGTCTGAAGAATCCCCCACCATTCCTAGTGATTCAAAGCAAATGTTGTGTGTAGGAAGCGTTGATTTCAACGTAGACCTAGAGAAATCAATATCAACAATTTGTCCACGCACTACTTCCGGTTTATGATTTCTTTCGTCTGCTCTT
>NW_004797479.1:799297-801263 GCF_000002075.1 Aplysia californica | reverse complement strand
CAATAGTAAGGATCAGGAAAGAAAAAGCAGCAGTTCCCAGTTGTAGATCAGGCACAGTTATGAGTGTGACATGAATCAACCCATTTACAATTCTACTATGCTTGAACGAGATATGCTCCCCCCTTTGGGAATGGCCTAAAGACACTTCAGTCAGTGGCACTCCCCCGGGGGGTTCGTCTTAACTTGTTTTTGTTGCTTTTGAGTTCGTCGCATGGCGGTACACTGGCCTATGATGAGTCGTTTTAATTGGTAGACGCACTCTCTGCCTCGGGAGAATAGTATGGATCACAATTCATTTAAGAAACTTGACGTGGCCTAGATGTTAAGGTGTTGGTCTCTCATTCAAAGGTCCCGAATCCGGGTAGCGACCGAAATATTTTCTTCTCTAAAACTGTATTCTTTCACCTCCTTTCCTGCTCTCTAGCAATTGTTCTGTCGTCTGTTTTCGTCTCCTCTTTCTGTCCCCATCTCCTCACCTCCTTTGCCCCCTCCTCCAGGCTCCTGACTATTTCTGCAGCCTTTCTACTACTACTCCTTGATTCCTTCTTACTGCTGTCTTTCAGCCTCACCCCTGATCTTCTGGTAGGAAAGATGTACACATAGCCTTCTCGGACAAGGGCGAAAAATCTCGGAAGGCCCGTGTGCAAGTTGCGCACGTTAAAGATCCCTTAGTGGTCTAAAATCGTTAAGAGTAAGCTTCGGAAGTCACCCAGGCAAAACTCAAAATTTCCTACCTACTGAAAATACTAAGGTGTGTCTCGTGCGCTCATATGACCTTAGGCAGTTGCGAGCGCCGTAAAACACTTACCAAAAGAAAAGAAAATCGTCATGGGCCTACAAGTTTTCTTTATGATAGCCGTCGTTTCACACGTTATGCCATGTCCAGAGATATTTTAGGAGGCTAAATACATAGAGCTCTATTCGAAGAATCTTCAAGTTCTAAGACCGTTTTACAATAGTCTACTTCTATTCCGTGCAACGACAACAGCTATAAGTCTTAATATCGATTTGAACAGAGTATCATGCAATGTGCATGAGCACATTATTATTATGAGCCAAGCCGCCGTCACCTATGCTACCATTTATATATCTCAGCTTTTAAGCAAGGCTTATTATAAGACAATCCGATTCGTTCATCTCTTGCCGGAATTCGCATGTAAACGCTCCATTACCAGAGTTCTGCTGTCACGGACTATCGTTATCAAGCATTGACTTGAATTGCATTCAGACTGACAGAACCCATACACCAAGGAAGGACATTTTCACAATTCTGATTTCTCACGAAACGAATATCTAATTTCAGCAACTTCTTCCAATCTTCCATATTGTCAGGTGATTATCAGAACTCTTCGAGCGTTCCAGGTGTAAGTAGTGGAATTATGGTCGTCTTGCATAGTGAGGTATCGTGGGGAAATCAAGCGCTCGTCAGAATAAAATCAAAGAAACCAGCATTTTTTCCACCCGTTTGGCATTAAAATTTTTTGTTTCTTTTTTGATTCTACACATTTTAGGTCTAATGAAATATATATTTGAGTGGATTTTACTGAAAAACGATGCTTCATCTGCAAACTTTATTAAGCATGTTGTTTTATATTTACTTCTATTATCTTTGGTATATATTGTATAAAAAAGCTGGTGACAAAACCCACCCCTGAGGACCGCCGGCGTTACAAAGGATTGGGCACACAAAAAAAATTGGAAATGTTCAGTTTCCAAGGATTCTTAAACTTTGGATGTCAACAAACTTTGGTAGCCATTTTCTCGCTAATTTTACAATGACCCCATGACACTCTTTATTCATCTTGCAGGGAGAAATTTGTCTTGGTCGTTTACAATGGCAGTGGGTGTTTCAAAGGTTAGGTGCACTTACGCAAAAGCACAGCAAGACAGGACATTAGTAAATACGACATGTCTCATGTGCTGGGACAACCCGCTCCGTACCGTATAACATTCTCTCCCCCCCCCT
>NW_004797479.1:795182-799170 GCF_000002075.1 Aplysia californica | reverse complement strand
TGTGTGTGTGTGTGTGTGTGTTTCATTTGTAGCACATTGTGTTCAGTAACCTCACTGCAGTTGGTCCAAATAAATTTGTATATCTATCTGTTCTTGCTTTTTTGGGGAAATAATTATATCGTTTACTGAGGTTTGATAATTGAAAGACAGCAGTAAGAAGGAGCCAAGGAGTAGTAGTAGAAAGGTTACAGAAAGGGTCATGAGCCCAGAGGAGGGGGCAAAGGAGGCGAGAGGGTGGGGGTAGAAAGAGGAGACGAAAGCAGATGACAGAACATTTCTGGAGAGCAGGAAAGGAGGTGAAAGGAAACAAATTTTAGAGAAGACAACTTTTTCGGTTGCTAACCGGATTCGAACCGGAGACCTTTGAATGAGAGGCCAACACCTTAACCTCTAGGCCACGAGAGCCCCCTATGCTGTTGAATTGTATTATTAGATGCTGAGGGAAAATCAACAAAAAGTACCCCCGTACACGTTTTTGAAGTTTCAAGGTGTTTCAGAATAGAGTCACAAAAAAACAAGTAAAGCGTCTTCTACCTTCGTCTCTTGTTTGTATGCACACTGGAATGGATCGAGATTTCCATGAACACAAACTAAAATATTTGAGAGGATCAGTTTTTAAGGCACTTAAGGCAATGTGTTATGAGCGACTGGTCTTAAATAATTTAATTCATATAATTGCTTTAGGCTTTTGTGGTATTGGTATTACCTCCGATGTTTTCCATATTGCAGGACTGTAGATTTTTTTAATTATTTTTTTTTAAAGGATCAGGTTGAAAATGAAAGTAAATATCGGGGCCAGTTACTTGTTTATGTTTATACTTTGAAATTTCTTTTTAACACTCCGCTCACTGAGCTCTACACATTCTTCCTTGCTCAACTCGTCTCTCAGCCTCTGAGTTCACGTTTCTCTTTCTCAAAATCAAAACTGTCGAAACGAAAATAAAAGTTTTTTAAAACTCACTTACACAGTCTCTTTTATTTTTTACTTGCACACTCTCTCTTACTGCACACTTATTTTTTTCCAAGAGGACCACATATTTCTCTATTGTTTGTCTGAAATTCCTTCTCAATTCTAATTGTGCATACTTGTTTACAATGAAAAACCTTTCTTTTATCTTTTTAAAGATATCAAGTACATTCCATTCATGTTTTTGCTTCTTAAGGCTCTCTGTTTTCCTTTTATGCGATCTTTCAGCTCTTTTGCTACCTATGGTTTATAATTTGGATAGTACGTAAGGATTTTACATGTAGTAACATTTTTTCCACAAAACTTAATGTAAGCACAAAATGGTTTAACCCTATCCGTACCCCCTGGGGTCATTTTGTATCCCCGGGATTGTATTCTTCACATTTAAGAATACTTCTAGTGCGAAGATCTCTTTGAAACTTTTAGTATTTCTAAAAAAAAAAAATCATTTTGACAGACTGCTGCTATGTAAAGCGTACCGATCGGATTAACGAGTACATTTCCTCTTTGGAGAGTGGTGGCACAGAGTTCCCCACGTCGTATGGAAACGACAGTAAAACACGAAGTACGGGGATAGGGTTAAGTAATTTCGTCAAGGTCCTTGAACATGTCCCCGTCTGTAGAGTCAAAAACAGTTACTAGTTTTTGGTAGAGTCGAAGCATCCCCGTAGCCGCTCGGTAGTGTCGTCTGTCCATATGGCCATGATGGTATCGTCCTGGTCGTTGGTTTCTTTGTCTTGGGCAGGGGGCGGTACTTGGGGATCAGAAGGAGGTTGTTGTGATCTGAGTCTCACAGCGGTGGAAGGGGGAGAGACTTATTGTAGCTGTCCCTGGTGTTGCCATAACACGAGGCAATGGTCTTTAGTTTAGTTTTTGTAGAGGTTTTACGGTGCTTGCAACTGCATATTTAAGGTCATATGAGCGCCAGAAGATCGGAGGTGTTACAAGAGAGTAACAACCCCCCCCCCCAAAAAAAAGAAAAAGAAGATGGGAGATAAGGAAGATAGATGTTTAATAGGAAAGAAGAAGCAAACCACACCAGAGCACCCGCCAACCACCCGCAGGCAATGGTCTGAATCAAGGCGTCCCAGAACTTCATTCAATCGCAAATATCTTGACTATCGTTCAAAATAGATGCGATTTTAAAAATCAAATACAGGCCAAATGGGCAAACTTTAAGATGATACCAATAGCTCCATAAGCCCCAAATTTAACGAGCGCCTGATTCCACCGCGTCGTGACACATTTTATCATTATTATCACGATTGCTGTTCTTGGCATCGTGGCCCAAGTGAACTCTATTGCCCTTATACGGACGCACGCAAGCGACACAATCATTTCTCATTTAACCGGTGACTATCGTGCCACTATTGGGTTCGTCGTTGTATGATGACGTCAGTGCTGGCGCATACTAGAGCTGGGCAATGAGTCGCTTCAGCAAAATCCGGATAACATTTTAGTGCACCTCTTCGGCTAATAATATGATATGAACCGCTTCAGCAAATGGTTAGAACCACTTTGACAAACGGGTTATCATCATTTCAACAAATGGGTGCACCCACTTCCGCAAACGGGTCAGGAAAGAGAGAATTAAGAGTCTGAAATCGGATAATGTTTCATTGAGAATTATCCGGTTATTCTTTTGGTTTATCCGGATTTTGCCCATCTCTAGCGCATACAGTGGACTTAATGCACCACCATTGCTATAAATATCACCAATCGTGGGATATAGATCTAGATCTAGAAGAATATTATTGTACTCATCATTAGTTGATATTAGTATCTAGAACAGCCTGGTCTTTGCCTGGTATGGGAAGATGAACGACAGTAGTAAGTCACCAAAAATCGGGAAAAGTGTGCGACTGCCACGACATGTCATTGTCTATGTGAGGCAGCGTGGTGGAATCAGGCTCTCGTCAAAATAATGAAGTCACAGATATTGGCAGTTTTCTGTCCGTTTGGCAATTTTTATCAGATTTTTGTTTTTAAGCTCAACAGCTTTTAGGTCCATTTAAAACACTCATTTCGGTGCAAATTATCCCGAAAAACGTTGATTAAAGGTACAAAAAATGTAAATTTTCATTTTTCAAGGACTCTCATGCATTCAAAATACAAAGCTTTGGCGGTCATTTTCTCCCTTAATTTTCCTCTGAAATCAGGTTTCCCTACTTACTTCAATTACAAATATTTCGACTTCTATTAAAGATAGATGGGTACTTTTTTCACCGAAAGATAGACAAATGAACAGGCTTTAAGGTGACACAAATAACTCCACATGCCCAAAAATTGACGAGTGCCTGATTCCATCACGGTGCCTCACATATTACTTGTACACGTCTAAATGTTTTTAGTTTTAGTAGAGGTTTTACCGCGCTAGCAACTGCATAAGGTCATATGAGCGTCAGAAGATTAGAGGTGTTACAAGAGAGTAACAAACATAAGGACAATAGATGTTTGATAGGAAAGAAGGAACAACCCACACCCGAGCACCTGCCAACCACCCACATGTCTAAATGGAAGGGCGAGTCTGTCTGATAACTTGATAACAAATATACAAATTGAAATATATTATTGCGCCGTCCCGACCTTGGCTAAAATAATCCGATGACGTTTTCACAAAGTGCTTTTCAAGCACAACAACTTGACCGTAAAAAATGCAGTGAAAGTCACCTTGCCGAAGAAGATGGATATAGACTCAAGGACAGATATGATATGAACAGAAAGAAGAACAAAACGGACGAGTAGGAAGACAGGCAATCGCAAAAAGGTTCCAGGGTGCTGTTTATGAGCTGTCATATGATGACGGGCTTTCGCTTCGAGCCTTATTCACAAGGAAAAAAAATGTCACCGTCATCAGTATGCACTATTCAGACATTAATAGAGGCTGACGGATGTGTCAGCTTGACCTACAGTAAGTACTGTTATCAAAGTCACCGTCAGTGCAGGCGGGTTATCGTAGAGCGAGAGCGAGAGCGAGCGAGCGAGAGAGAGAGAGAGAGAGAGAGAGAGAGAGAGAGAGAG
>NW_004797479.1:791836-793215 GCF_000002075.1 Aplysia californica | reverse complement strand
TACAGGCCATATAGATCTATATCTGGTCCCGTTTCACTTTGATTACCCTGTCAAACAAGTCAGCCTTCGCCCCTGAGGGTCATCGCCTCTGCTTCTCACTGACAGGTCCAAAATCTGACCAACACAGTGAAGGTGCAAAAAGGGTATTGTGCCAATGGTTCCTGAACAACAATTTTAAAAAATACGCATTAATGAGCACATGATATATCCATCGATAATATGTTAAGTCCCCAGGTTTCGAGAAGTATTAATTGTGCATACTCTGTTATCTAGTCTGTTTGGAAATATTATCATCAGAAGACGTTATTCATGGCAGAGACAATTATGTTCTCTATTTATTTGATATTCAATGCAGGTACATTCCACATTTTATGTTGAAGTGCCTCAATAAAGGCGCAATCACACTTTTACGCTTCTTTGATTTCGCACTTTTGCCAAGCGACCATAACTCGGGCGTCTCTTAACTAGGGCTGGGCGGCTAGGTTCCCGATTAGTGAAAGTTAGGAATCGTTGGAATCGACTCCGAACCCAATTACTTACTTTCTAACGATGTGATTTCTCCCGGTGGTTACCTGATTGGCTCCGAACTTCTTCAGGATTTATGATAACCTTGATTTCAGAACACTACGAAGCATCAACTTTTATTTTTCAAAAATCATCATCATCCAGTGCCAGATCTGCGACAGACATCGGCGATCATGGTTCTCCATTCATTCCTTTGCTCGAATGCTCTAAAAAAAGCTACGTTTCCCTGATCTTTCTCTGATACGTTTAGAATTCTAAAAAAAGAACATTTTAATGATTACAGTAACTGGTAACCGTTGGTATATGTAAAAAGGAGTCGGAACTTCTCTTCCGCAGCATTAACCGTAGGAATCGGTTCCGGAATTGAATCCTCGCCCAGCTCTACTCTTAACGTATGTAATATGAAATTGTAATATGTCAAATTACGCAGAATTCATTTAGCTTTAAATTTGTATGCTGTACGAGTGGGTAGCGTAACGCTTTTAACAGGAAGATTGGGTGATTAAATTGTTAAGTTACGTTTGGACGCCTCTGGTATATACATCCAGTGGCGTCCCAAAGTATTTGTGTGTGTGTGTGTGTGTGTGTGTGTGTCTGTGTATGTTTTGTGCGTGTGTGTATGCGTGTGGGAGTGTGTGTGTTAGTGAGTGTGTGTGTGTGCGTGTGTGTTTGTGCGTATGTGTATGCGTGTGTGAGTGTGTGTGTTTGTGTGCATGTGTGTGTGTGTGAGTGTGTGTGTTTGTGTGCATGTGTTTGTGTGTGAGGCGCAATGGACAAAAAACAACCCAACTCAATGAATAATGCACAGCCGGAATGTAAAGAACAATAGACTGCACAGTACAAAAGCAGATGGT
>NW_004797479.1:788818-790633 GCF_000002075.1 Aplysia californica | reverse complement strand
AAGATTTTAATGATAAAAGTAACCGGTAACTGTAGGTTTACATAAACAGAAGACGGAACTTTACTTCCGTAGTATTAATCGTGGGAATCGGTTCCGGAATCGAATCTTCGCCCAGCTCTACAATATAGTGCTAGGGCTACAGATTGGTAACTTGCACTGACGCAGACAAAAGCTTGAGCACTGTAAACTCAAAACTGTTTATCCTCACAACAGGAGCTCACGGGGTACGGGTTTTATTATTATATTTGGTCGCTTTTAAGGACAAGCGGACTAACCCAGATTTCGGGGGATTCCACAAATGTTGACCTACACCAAAAGTGGGCATTGCCCTACCTCTAGGAGAAGTTTGGTTTCATTGGCGTGTGTATTTGTTTGGTTATAGAGAAAACTCTCCAAGTCTTTTAATGAAACTGAACAAGGGGCCAAAACTTTACCTTCGATTTTCTCAAAACAGCATTTTTTGGGGATAGTCCCCTTGCGCTTAAAAGCGACCATTGGTGCCTCGCACTTGGTGGTCCTCATCAGTGATAAGACCTTTGAGTGGAAAAAGATCTGCATGTTATTGTAGACTGCATGAGTCTCACATATGTGAGGCAGCGTGGTGGAATCAGGCTCTCGTCAAAATAATCAAAGTGAAGAAACTTGCATTTTTCCGCAGGTTTGTGAATTTTTATCAAATTTAAGTTTTTTGGCTCAACACCTTTCATGCCCATTAAAGAACTCATTTATGTGTGGAATTTTCTGAACGTTGATTAAATGTTCAAAAAATGTAAATTTTTAGTTACCACGGACTCTTTAGCTAAGGAAATAACAAATCTTTGGCGGCCATTTTCTCAATAATTTTACCCCTGAAAATAGGTGAACCCCACCTCCTTCATTCGCAAAGATCTCGACCTGTATTCAAGATAAATGAACATTTTTTTCATCCAAATAAAGACAAATAAACAAGCTTTAACATGACAGCAATAGCTCTACTCGACCAAAAATTGACGAGAGCCTGATTTCACCACGCTGCCTCACATATAGCAGGCGCTTTCAGCAGGGCGTGGCAATCGTTATTTAATTGGGTAAAATGTAAATTTCACCCCTCTCATTCTTGTTTTAAAAGGTTGTTGTTTTGTTGGGAGTTTTTGTTGTTTCTATTTTTGACATAGATTTACAAATGTTATACATATTTATGCACCTGTTTTTGAATTACATACCGTCGCGTTGACGATGTTACGCAACGATGTTAAAAGACTTCGCATCCGTGTGGAAATGTGCACAGTGCATCATAGTGTTTTACAACTGCACTGAATTGAACATAAAAATAGATAGTCTAATATTGATTGCGGCAGACTGTTATCTCCATATTATCATGTCCTTAGTCGAAATCTAGATCAAGCAGCAACAGATATCAATATGAATACGGAAGTACAGTTCTAGGATCAGATCTCTATTTGTCAGTCTTTGCCTGCTTTGTTTGTACAAGTAGGCTGGCTATTCAGTTAAGTATAGATCTACCCATTTAGGCCATAGTCTTAATAGGGCAAAGATCACAATTTCAGAGACTTTAAGAAGATAAGTTAAGAAAAGATAAAGAATTTATTACATGAGCGTTGTGGTAGGAAATTATGATTTATCCCACGAGTGAAATTGCCAAGTTGTAATCACAAGTTTCGACGAGTAGGACTCATTTGCAGACCTCATGAATTATTATGATTATCACACTTACCCAAACCCTTTTCAAGTCTAAACATTGGTTTTAATGTTCTCTCACTTTGTTTCAGTCAACCCCGTCTCCCGTTCCTTTCCGTCTGCCAGTCTATCTGTCTG
>NW_004797479.1:787452-788568 GCF_000002075.1 Aplysia californica | reverse complement strand
CTCTCTCTCTCTCTCTCTGTGCATGTGTATGTGTTTGGCGCCCCGTTCAATTCGTTCACGCCCACTTCAATACAAACAGCATGTCACTCGAGCCATCTTCACGCAACTGCTCATTTTGTTCACAGACACCCATAGACTTCATTGATAATATCTTAGATCGGCCGAAATTCTTTCATTTATCGTCATTCGCCTTTCACCCCCGGTATTGGGTATAAGCAGGAACGTTATTAATTCTGAGGCCTTTGTGTATACGCCGCTTAGAAGGGCTGTTTGTTTTGCCGCCCCGCTTTGCTTTCTCAGAAAATTTTGCGGCGCTGATTAAGCGACCGTGGGAGCGCAAATGAAAGGCAAAACATAATGTTATAGTTGAATGAGAACGCAATTTGTTCTTTCTCACCTTTCAATTGGCTCCAAACTGAGCCAGATGGTGCACTCCCTAGTGAGCCAGAGCTACATAAGGGTACACGGTCGTGGATATTATTATAATACAATTCTATGGACCAGCAGATCACATCAAACAAAGTTTAATTGTCCAGCAAGAAGGAATACAGAAATAATTGATTCGGTGGGTGCGTACGTTGTCTGTTGACTTAATTAGCGCAGACCTTCACGCACTCACTCGTGGGAGATGAAATACCCTGTGTGTGAGTGCAGGTAACTATTAAGCTGTCCCCGTCGTTTTATGCAAGAAAAATTCTGAAATTAAACAAACTGAGCCCAAAAATGTGAAATTATGCGATTCTGTTGATTTTAACAAAGAATGATAAAGGAAAATAATAAGAAATTATGTTTAAAAAAAAAAAGATCAAATTTTGCTAAATTATGCCGGGTGCATAAAACCGAGGGGGACAGCACAAGGGAAGACGTGCAAGGCAGAACATTTTTGGCTCATGTCTAGTCGTTTACACGTCTTGGATGGCATCAGAGACAGTGTGATTATTTGGCAGCACTGTCCACGCCATCTTTGTCTCCATTTGGACTTTAAAAAACAGCAGCAGTTGTGCAGAAGAGGATAGTACGCCCTTGTCACAAAATGTAACACGCTAATTACCTGACCAGGAAGTAAAGGTAGACAGTAGGCAAGAGATGACTGGCCGGAGGGGGCGGGGCTAGGGG
>NW_004797479.1:783183-786407 GCF_000002075.1 Aplysia californica | reverse complement strand
ACAATATCTCATTGATCTTCACAAAGAGAAATCTGGTGCCGAATGGTAAATACATACGTTCACAGGCACTCGCCAACATACACGCACGCGCGCGAACACACACACACACACACACACACACACACACACACACACACACACACACACACACACACACACACACACAGACACAAGTTATGGTAAAAGGCGTCGTGGACTCTTAACTCGTTGTCGACGTAGAGGACACTATGTCCGATCAGCAGCCGACCAAAGCCAATGATGTTGCTCATTTTGAACCATCACACACAAATCAAAAACACGAATTTTGCATATTTCATAGCATGTATATTGTTGCCTATTATGTAAGTTTCAGATAAAGGAAGCTGAATTTAAATAATACGTATGAATAAGCGAGCCATGCCTCTCTTTTTTAAAAATTATCCCAAAACAACATGCCTTCAAACGTGCAAAATGTCTGTCCCCAATGTGCTAAATAAAACGAAGTTTGGAGAAGTCTAAGTAGGGCAGGGCTGGCCTAGCCTGGCTTTCACCTCCCCCAAACAATTTTGTCAGCCCTGCGAGACTCGGACTTCCATAGAAAACCCTGTGTTCTATAGCCTAGTTAGTTGGAAGAACTGGGGAAGTACAAAAGCTTTAGTATTGGGTTTCTTCTATACCCAACCTGTCACCATTAAAAAAAAGTGCAGAACATCCTCCAGAAAAACAACCCCCCCCCAAAAAAAACCCAACTAACTAAACAAATAAAACAAAACAAAAATCCAACTAAACAACTGAATGCTGTTACCAAGAAAACAAACACTTTGCAAACATCCAAAGTTTTTATAATTCCGTTTTTGATAATGACTTCTTATTGTCTTTCGATGTCCTGTAAATTGTAAAAACTGCATTCATAATATTGCACTTTTAAAAAAAGACAGCAGCCGGGTGATGTATTGAGGAATGTCCTCCACGTATAAAGGTTACAGTTGCCGAGCGGTCTCGAGTACAATTTAATGGCAGATGGTTATGGAGAATAGAGGAGAACCCTGGTGGCACACGTGCTTCACTAAATGTGAGGCAACGTGGTAGAATCAGGCTCTCGTCAAATAATCAAGTTAAAGAAACTTGCATTTTTCCGCAGGTTTGTGAATTTTTATCAAATTTTTGTTTTTGGGCTCAACACCTTCATGCTAATTAAATAACTCATTTCTGAGTGGATTTTTCTGAAAAACATTGATTAAAGGCTCAGAAAATGTAAATTTTCAGTTACCATGAACTCTAAAGCTAAGGAAATAACTAATCTTTGGCGGACATTTTCTCCCTAATTTTACATCTGAAAACAGGTGACCCCCTACCTCCTTCTTTCGCAAATATCTCGACTTGTATTCAAGATTAATGGATATTTTTTCCATCCAAATAAAGACAAGTAAACAAGCTTTAAGATGATTCCAATAACTCTACATGCCCAAAAATTGACGAGAGCCTGATTCCACAACGCTGCCTCACAAATACCCTCAAATACTCAAAGAAAGGACCATCGTTAGTTTAGTTTTAGTAAAAGTTTTACGGCACTTGCAACACATCATCATCATTGCCTTTCTCACCCTGGGTCAGGATAGGCCACGAACAAACACTTTCCACCTTTCCCTATCCTGGGCTAGTCGCTTGATGTCACTCCACGTCTTCCCACTTTTCTGTACATCCATTTCCGCGACTCTTCTCCAGGTTCCACGAGGTCTTCCCCTAGATCTTTTACCCTGTGGGTTCCAATCTAATACTTTTCTTGTTATGCAGCTGCTTGACTTCCTGAGAGTGTGTCCAGTCCATTGATGGATTGGACTTGCAACACAATAAGGTCATATTATTAAGTGCCGAAGATTAGAGGTGTTACAAAAGAGTAACAAGCACAAAAAAAGGAGGAGAAATCAGGATGATAGATGTTTGATAGGAAAGAAGGAGCAATGACACCAGAGCACCCACCAACCACCCACAGGGACCATCGTGAGATAAAGTGTACCAAAGGCCCACACAGCCCTGTGGGTTGTCGGAGAACGGCAGGACACAACACAATTCACCCCTTATTACGCCACAGCCCTATCTGAGGAAAGTTTGATCCTTAACCAATGATCGTACATAACAAGATGATCCACTCTGCCAAAAAAGTGTCCACCGGAAGTCCGCGCAATGGCTCAGATGACGCTTCAGTCTTTGTTTTGAAGCCATGGAGCTTAAAGTTTGAAGCTCTCTTTCTTTTCTCCAGAAAAAGAATAGGAATAGCACCTCCCTGCAGGCGCAGATCGACTGCTGTTCATTAGCTGTTCGGGTTCCTTCAGAGCGGAGTTTTAGGTTTTTAAAATTTTAATGACCTTTCGCCTCTCATTCTTAAGTCAAATTAAACGAAGAAAACAGTTGCCTTTTCCTTCACGGTAACCATTTTTATAAAGCGGTCTTCCGAAATTTGAATCCATATTTATTCAAAAACGTGTTAGTTCACTTTAATTTTTTTCCACACAAGTAGGGTAACTCTGTTCGCAAAGGGTGCACATTTGCGAAGAGGGCGCCACCGAATTTTGAGGACACTTTTTTAATTGGCTCAAAGAGAGGAGTGGACCATCTCGTTATTTATGATCATTGCCTTAACTCTCCCTCCGTTTGTAATAGAATAGTTTTTAAATGGCAGAAGTAGGGTATCGAAACTTGTAACAGATCATTCACATCTCTGAACATTGCGCGCGCGCGCGTGTGTATGTGTGTGTGTGTGTGTGTGTGTGTGTGTGTGTGTGTGTGTGTGTGTGTGTCTGAGTACGTGTATGTATTGTTTGTATGTGTGTGTATGTGAAGGCTTTGATATAATCTAAAACAGTTTAACGTGTAAAACTAAATGTGTGAATAGAGACGGTCCACTCGTTAAAATGAACAGTCAAGCATTAGAAGATTATTCCTTGCACAATGTAATAATCGTAGAAGTATCCTTTACCAGTTAGGCGTTACAGTCCATAATCCGAACTCCCCTGTGGGGTGAGGAGTGAGGAGAAGACTTTCCAAGTGTGGAGAAGAACAGTGTCTATCCGAGTGCAAGATAAACAGCGGTGTGACCGAGGTGCACACACACACGCACACACAGACACACACACACGCACACACACAATGTCACTCGTGGTGCGGTGGCGGGGGAGTGAAGTGACTGACTGTACGGACGAAGAAGGAAGGACCTTTCCTTCTCCTTCGCCTCTCTCTCTCTCTCT
>NW_004797479.1:779939-783083 GCF_000002075.1 Aplysia californica | reverse complement strand
GGGTTCTTTTGAAGAACAATGTTATAGTAATCCTGGGTAGGAATAGGATTTCAAACGGGGTAGATCTATACAGTTATCATTTTATGTTTGATATCAATTTAAGGTCACAATGGAGAAACGATCAGGGTCACACTTTTTCACTTTTGAGTAAACACAATTTTCAGGTTTAAAACTCTACAATAAAGTAAACATTGATGTGAAATGTTTGAAAATGGTTTATATTGGAAGTTTAAACATATTCTGAAGATAGTTTAATGAATATGATGATATTTGAATTAGGCAACTGCCTAATTTAGCCATATATTGATACCAAAAGGGGGTGAGTTTATGATTAGCTTTCCCAAAAGGTAACTTATTTTATTACCGGGGGCGAATTCGAGATCTCCCGAAAGACAAAAGCTAGCAACAAAAGCTAGCAAAGAAAACTGTCCACAAATCGGCAGTCGGCAATGGGAAACCAACCACTGCCTGCTGTCGTTTCCCCGGACCTCTATGAAGTATACAGAGAAACGGTCTTGAGAGTTTTAAAAGAAGAACCATCCACGTTTCAAGGTGAAAACAGCAAAAGTAACATCAGTTGTGCCGATTACAGTTTTTAATGTCAGATTCAGGAAAAGACTTTCAATTCCTTAAAAATACTGTTGTAACGCAACAAAAATTAAAAAAAATTAAATAAATAAAACAAAATAAAACAAAACAAAACAAAAAGAAAAAAAGGACTATTGTTGAATGTGAAGAAAACAATGCATGGTGATATCAAAGAGCAATACATTGTATTTGTTTCTTTTAGCTTTTCCGGGCTGTTAATGAAATAACTGTGTCTACAAAGGCTTAAGACGGTTATTTCTGTTATTTATTAATCATTTGACAAGCAACTGTAGAAACATACTGGGAATACAAGGAAATGACGTTAAGAAACTGAGGAAAAGATTTCTTTAGAACCCGTGCAACAAAAAATGGTATAGGTTTAACGCTCCTATCAACATTATTAGGTTATTTAAGAGGCGGGGCCTCCGAGTTTAACGTCCGTCAAAGAAAGGACCAAGCCAAGTGGGAAATTCGTGTAAAGTGTCTTCCCCAAGGACATAACGTCGGGTCAAGCTGACGCTCGAACCCCCGAACTCACAAACTCACGATTACGAGTCCGTCTGCCTGAGCACTAAGCCACCGACGCCACTTCGCGCTACAAAATCTAAAATACAATAATATGAAAACATAACCACTGTATTGACCCTTCAAACAGATAGATTTAGATGACTGAAAAAAAGTATGGGCAGAAAATGCTAGATCTAACACACACACACACACACACACAAAAGGAAACAGCAGCCTAGCAAAATAACGAAAGATGTGGGGGAAAAACAACCATACAAACGTCACGACTAGGGCTGGGCAATGAGTCGCTTTAACAAAATCTGGATAACATGTTAGTGCACCTCTTCGGTAAATATTATGTTATGAATCGGTTCGGCAAATGGGTTAGAACCACTTTGACAAACGTGTTAGCATCATTTCAACAAATGGGTGCACCCAATCCTGCAAACTGGTCAGGAAAGAGAATTAAGAGTCTGAATTCGGATAGTGTACTTATTGAGGATTATCCGATTATCCGAATATTTATCCGGATTCTGGCCACCTCTAGTCACGACCTTGGCACGCAGCCTACACCAGAGACATTGCCACTAACTACTACCATGATATATGACTACACGTACTGGACCTGAATGCCGAGCATACCGGCCACTAAACTAAGCCTGAAACTCCGAGCTTCCTGTGGCCCTTAAGATACAGATTACTTTTTTTATATAATAATAATAATAATAATAATAATAATAATAATAATAATAATAATAATAATAATAATAATAATAATAATTATTATTATTATTATTATTATAGTTACATCCTATTAGAGTCGGATCCGCTTATCATGAGTTTGGCGCGAAGCTTTTTTTTTTTCACTAATCGAAAGCGCGTATCATGGGCTTCATTTCTGTGTAAGTTTCATTGAGTTCCCTACATTCAAATCGCTATAAAAAGCACCAAAAAACTGCTTTACTTTTCATAGCTGTTTGCTTCCAAATTAGCTCATCTTGAGATGTGGGAAATGGATTTCAATATTGTTACAACTTGGATGACGCAACAAGAATTACTATTGAACCGTCAGTAAAGCTAAGAATTCCTAAATCGAATATCATAAAAAGATACGATTTTAGGGCTTGGTCGTTTCCGGTGTGTTGATCATTCATACATACCAACCGTTTTTTGTTCCTCCAGAAAAATTCGTTAAAACCTTGATACGAGGAACTGGCACTTATATAGGACAGTATGCTACACATTTCAAGTCAATGTGTCTTGGTACCTTCACCTGGTCTTTAGGCCATTCCCAAAGGGGGGACATTAACATCTCCAGTTCTTATGCACTGTAGAATTGTTTATTGTTAGTGGGTTGATTCATCAATGCCATGCTCATAACTGTGCCTGACCTGCAACACGGAACTGCTGCTTTTTCTTTCCTAATCCTTACTATCGTCATTTTCCCTCTACTTCTTTTGTATGTTTGTCACACTTTTGTGATCCGCTATTTCCGGGGTGCCTTGATAATCGAAGCAGACTTTGTGCTATTGAAGCTAGAGAGGTGAGCAGAGTAAGTCTGATTCCCTGTAAGGACTTCTCTGTTGACGTCCACCCTTGGCGCTCATATGACCTTATGCAGTTGCGAGCGCCGTAAAACCTCAACTAAAAAGAAAACCGCAACAATTTCATCTTGCCTGGGAGACGTGGTACTGAATATCAGTTCTTTTCTAGAGTGTCTACTCAGAGCTTGAAAGCTAAAAGCGAAAGATTGCAGTGATATAAGAGGAGTAAAAAGTTCAAAAGTGCTGAAAAAAATGTTCTAAATTTACACCTTTCTTTCAAAGATGGAGTTAACGAATTTAAATAGATGATTGATTCTATCGGGTTATAGAGTTATTGATTTTTGCATTGACTGCCAAGTCGTGCAGATTGCTTTTACCTTCTCGCATGCGAACCACACAAACCTTTTTAGTCTCCTGTGTTGGTATATGTCTGTGCAGAACGAGCCTTGAACTCAGAGAGAGAGAGAGAGAGAGAGAGAGAGAGAGAGAGAGAGAGAGAGAGAGA
>NW_004797479.1:776138-778944 GCF_000002075.1 Aplysia californica | reverse complement strand
GAGAGAGAGAGAGAGCCAGGGTCGATGGGGGACGTGGAAAACAAGGTTCAATAGCCGCAAGTTGACACGCACAAGTGTTATCATACTTGAGGCCTCAGCGCTGGGTTCAGCCTGGCCAGTGCAGAGAGGTTGAGACACAATAGTATATCCCCGGGCTCATTAATTGGATCTTACAGTACAAAGCTACAGAGCTGGGCGGGCAATGAGTCACTTAAGCAAAACCCGGATAATAATAATATGTTAGTGCACCTCTTCGGCAAATAATATGATAATATGAACCGCTTCGCCAAATGGGTTAGACCCACTTCGACAAACGGGTTAGCGGCATCGCTTCAACAAATTAATGGGTGCACCAGCTCCGGCAAGCGGGTCAGGAAAAGGAGTTAAAGAGTCTGAATTCGAACAATGTTTCATTGATAATTATCCGGTTATCCGGATAGATGATCCGGATTTTGCCCACCTCTACACAGCCTGCGACAGGTCAGGGCTACATCAGTCTCACCAGAGAGGATTTACCGTAACATAGTATTACTGTAAACTCTCTGGTCTCAAGGCGTGTTTTACATTAAAATTTGGCTTTTAGTGAGGGTTTCACTACACTTACCACACAAATTTTGGTCATGTAAGTGTCGAAGATAAGTGCTGGTACTAAAGAGTAACGTAGAAAAAAAAGAAAAAAAAAAAGAAGAAAAAAAAAGAAAAAAAAAAGAGGGAGGTCCGGTCGACAGGACAACAGATGTTTGAAAGGAAAGAGGGAGTAAACAACACCAAACCTCCCGCCGTCACCCACCCGCTCTACTCTACCGTAAGCTGACAAAACGCTATTTTTTCATTTTGGTGCAAACAATAATCTTTTTTGGCTAAATCGAAAGCCTGATCCATAACCCTACTCGTGTGAAAAAAAATCCAAGTGAAACTGTGACTTGTTTTGGAATAAATTAGAATTCAAATTTTGGAAGCACTCTATTTTTCAATGGATACGCTAAACAAAAAAAAACATACTCTTTTGCTCAAAACTACTAAGAACTTTTTTTTTAAAGGTGTTTTGTCAGCCAACGGCAGTACTGGTGTGTGGCGTGGATGGATTCACCGCTTTTTATTAATTATAAACCACGGTCTACATGTGCTGAACTTAAAGACCAGGGGTGTGGCTGAAAGACAGCAGTATGAAAGAGCCAGGAGTAGTAGTAGAAAGAGTCCGGAGTAAAGGAAAGGGGAGCCTAGATGAAGCTGAGTGAGGGGGGGGGGGCGAGAGAAGGTGGAGATGAAGAAGACAGATGGCAGAACAGGCCTATAATATGATAGTATACGAGAACAACTAATACGGATGGTAGGTACGCAGATAAAAAATGCGTTTCATCCGATCATGGCAGAACGGGAAAAGAGGTGAAAGGAGAACAGCTGATGGAAAAATGTGTTTTATCGCTATCAGGTTTAGAACTCGGGATCTTTTGAATGAAAAAAAAAACTTAACTCGAGAGCCTCCACCCTGTAGGCGTTTTAGAGTTAGGAATGGGGGCTCTCGTGGCCTAGAGGTTAAGGTGTTGGGCCCTCAATCAAAGGTCCCGGGTTCGAATCCGGGTAGTGACCGAAACATTTTCTGCTCTAAATGTGTATCCTTTCACCTCCTTTCCTGCTCTCTAGCAATGTTCTGTCGTCTGCTTTCGTCTCCTCTTTCTGCCCCCACTCCCCCCCCCCCCCCTCCTATGGGCTCCTGATTCTTTCTACAGCCTTTTCACTGCTACTCCTTGGCTTCTTCTTACTGCTGTCTTTCAGCCACACCCCTGATCTTCTGGTAGGAAAAGATCTACACCTAGCCTTCTCGGACAAGAGCGAAAAATCTCGGAGGGCCCGTGTGCAAGTTGCGCACATTAAAGATCCCTTGGTGGTCTAACATCGATAAGAGTAGGCTTCGGCCGGCCCCGGGCAAAATTCAAAATTTCCTACCCTCTGAAAAAGTTTAATGTGTCCCACGCGCTCATATGACCCTATGCAGTTGCGAGCGCCGTAAAACACTCACACAAAAAAAAGAGTTAGGAATTCTAATAATTTTCCCGCTTTCGAAATAGCTTTGCCCGGCCTAGTAGGACGATAAAGGTTGACAACATCCACCACCCAATGTCAAACAGAAAGAGCAGAAGCGCCACTGACGGATATCGTCGCCTGTTTAAAAAAAAAAAATTCTTTACGTTTTTTTTTTCAAAAGTAAAAAAAATAATAAAATTTTCAGTTTTTTTTTCTCCCAAAACACCATGAGCAGCTGTGACATACCCTCGAATAAACCGTTACCTAGCCACAGTAGTACATCAGTATACAATATACTCTTACTGGAGAACGCTATATAGATATTGTTATTAGTGCAGGGCGGCTAGGTTCCCGATTATTGAAAGCTGAGATTCATAGGAATGGACTCCGAACTCAATTGCTTTCTTTCTAATAATGTGATTTCTTCCTGTGGTTACCTGGTTAGCTCCGAACATCTTCAGGATTTATTATAACCTTGATTTCGGAACACTACAAAGCATCAACTTTTAATTTTCAAAAAACAAATTCTTTTTAAAAAAGAAGATTTTAATGAATAAAGTAACTTTAACCTTTGGTGTACAAAAAAGGAATCAGAACTTTTCTTCCGTAGCATTAATCGTGGGAATCGTTTCAGGACTCGATTCCGCGCCCAGCTCTACTATTATATATCGGGAAACTATCGTGTCATGGTCTCCGTTCTGAACTTACTTGACCTTACTGTACTTGGAAAACTCTCTCTTTGTCTGTCTCTGTCGCTGTCTCTCTCTCTCTCTCTCTCTCT
>NW_004797479.1:773204-775640 GCF_000002075.1 Aplysia californica | reverse complement strand
CCCCCCCTCCCTTCCCTTGCCTTTGTTCCTTGCACGTGCAGTTAAGTCAAGTGACGCCTTTTTTTTCAAATCAAAGTTCAACGTAACAGAAGCCAAGGTGAGGTGACCTGAAAACGATAATTAGCCACCTTTGGTAACGTATAGTTGCCATCCAGGTGACTGTAAACCTTTGTCCTTACTTGTCCTTACTTGTCCACTGTGTTGGGGTCACTGCAGTCGGAACATATCCATCTCTGCTCTCCCCCCCCCCCCCCTCTTCAGGACCCATCCCAGAGTCTGTCTACTTATGGTTTCCATCATGATCTGGTTGGAGATCCGTCGGACTGGTCCGCACAGATGGCTGTGTTTCCCCTCTCCTCTTTGGATCCCCTTCTCCTTCAATCTACCTAGAGTGTGGGAACCGCTATCCGCCCTATTCTTCCTCAAATTTTCCCTTACAGCGGTTAGGACGGTTGGTGGGTCCAGTGTCAAATTCCCTCCCACTTTTGCTTCTCCAGCTAGCTTGTCTGCTCTCTCGTTGCCGGTGGTGACTGTAAACCTTTGCTGCAAACCGACAAGAGAAACAACATTAGAAGAAACAAATTATTTGTCACGAAAAGGTGGGATCATACACTCGCCTACTATTAATTTCGAGCATATGGGGTTGATGGTCTCATGTTAAAACTTGTTTGTTTGTCTTGCTTTCAAGGAAAATAGACAGAATACGTTTGCCCCACTTGTTTGGAATAGGCTTCTAAAAACTATCAGAGAAGCAGAAAATCTAGAAAATTTTAAGAAGAAACTAAAAGCATTTATTCTATTTTCATCATATTATTTCGATTAGACAGAATCCGTCCAAGCTGTAGATCGTTGTGAGTTTGTATGTGCATATGTGCATAATTATGTACATATGTGTGTATGTGTGTATGTATGTGTGTATGTGTGTGTGGTGCGTGCGTGCGTGCGTGCGTGCGTGCGTGCGTGCGTGAATATATGTGTGCACGAGTGTGTAACACTATGTGCCTTGGAAATTGATTTGTAAATCCATAATATGTATCATGTTAAGCGCATAGAGCATTGCATAAGTGGATATGCGCTATATAAATGCAATCATTATTATTATTATTATTATTATTATTATTATTACTATTATTATTATTATTATTATTATTATTATTATTATTATTATTATTATTATTATTATTATACGTCTCAAATTATGGTTTCAGAGGTAAAACAAGCAAGAGAATGACCGCCAAAGCTTGGGAGTCCTTCTTATAGAAACTGCAAATTTACATCTTTTGTCCCTTCCCTCAACACTTTTAAATAAATGTGTTTTAAAGGGATATAAAAGGCGCAGGAGCCAACAATCAAAACTACGGTAAAATTTCCCAAACAGGAGGAAAAAAGCCAGTTTCTTTGAAATCCTTATTTTTGGCGAGCGAGATTAATTAAAGAGAATGTCATGACCGATAATATAACAGAAGGTGACTATTAATTTGTACGAAACAAGTTGGGCAGGTATCATACTATATCTGGCTGACAAGAAACAAAATTAATTACATTTGGTAGTTTCCAGACCGTCTATTGTCGAGGAGAAAAGTAGACATTTTAGACAAGTAGACGTTTTAGACAATCTTACAATAGTGTATTTTAAATTCAGAAAAAAAACCGACAAAGGGAAAAGAGAAAGAAGCCAATTTGAGAACAGGTGGTTGTCTTGTAATTAAATCCAGGTGGCTGTTAGAACAGGTTCAGGTAATGAGTTATTGATGAGACTGACAGAATCGCCATTCCGGTACGGTACGACGGTACTTTCGGGGACGAGTAGTGGGACTGGGGGGGGGGGAGGGGGTGGGGGTGGGGAGGGGGCTGTGGGGTTGAGGTTCGGGATACTATCATCAGAGCCGCGCATTTTTTGACGATATTATCTATATTTTGACGATACAATTAGCTTGCCTATTCCATCCAACAGTTACAGTCCCCTTCACTTAATTACTCTGTACAGCCTCCATCCAACTTTATTCGTCTTTTTTGCAGACATTAAGCGACTTCCAGATCGTTTCTAAGCTGAAACTAAAAACACAGACCAAACAAAAATGCACTACCAAGAATGACGGGAGAACATGTAGCAAGCAAATTATGTACGCAGATGGACAAGTCTCACAACTTCCATTTGTATAGATCTACTGAATGAGCAAGAAAATGCTGCCCCAGCACGTTTAAGAGCGCCCGTGTCCTGTAGATGTACTTTTATACCTGGAAAGCCTATTCATTCAATACAAAATCTAACTGATATCCAAGCCCAGTAAAATGCTGACGGTGCACTTAAATTGTTGGATGGTACTGTTTTGGCAATCAGCAATCTAATTGTATCGATATTGTCAAAAAGTGCGGGGCTCTGATGTTCTCCCAGGGTTCACGTAGAGGAGAGGAGAGGAGAGGAGAGGAGAGGAG
>NW_004797479.1:770477-771627 GCF_000002075.1 Aplysia californica | reverse complement strand
ATCCTTGACGTAAACATGATAAGTGACACGTCGTGGTGGAATCAGGCGCTCGTCAGTTTTTGGGCCTATGGATTTATTAGTGTCATCCAAAAACCTGTTCATTTGCCTTGCTTTCAATACAAAAAATATCCATTTATCTCGAATAGAAGTCGAGATATTTGCAATTGAAGGAGGTGGGGTCGCCTGGTTTCAGAAGTAAAATTAGCGAGAAAATAGCCACCAAACTTTGGTAAGTTCAATAGCTTAAGAGTCGTTGAAATCCGAAAATTACACATTTTGTGTCTTTAAACAAGGATTTTTACTAAAATTTATATGGCTAAAATTTTGTCAACTTGTGTGCGACACCAGGGACATTCCTCAGTTAAAATTTCTGGTGCAAGTCATAAATGGACTTACGATCTCGAACTGTGCTCACTTTGATGGTAATTTAAGCCGCTGTTTGAGCAAAATCCAGCTTCACATCAATATGAAACTGAGACGAAATCTGAGAGACTTTGATCGTGCCAGAGTTATGGCATGGCTGCAGGATGGAGTTGGAGCCAAGAAGTTGCCAGAAGGCTTGAAATGTCACACTTTGTCATTGTCCGTTCGAGGCAGCGCCATCAAGCCACTGGATCAGTCCCAGAGCGCCCACATGCAGGTCGACCCAATAAGACCACTCAGAGTTTTTGCCAGTGGTCCTTAACTTAGGTTGAAGTCTGTATTTGGAGACAAACTCCCGCACACAGATGCACAGCTTTGGGGTGGTCAAACTGCGAATCGTTTGCTGCAGTTCACACGTATACCCACTACAACTGTCGCCAATCAATTATTGTCAAATTTAAAAAAAAAACCAAACTGCAAAATATCAAATTAGGGGTTAAAACAGGGGGAGGGGGGGGGATGCCCCCCTGTAACCTCCCACATTTTTTTCAAATTTAGTTTAGAGGCATATAGCATTTTGATTGGTCCATCTCCGTCGGAGACGTCTCAGAATAGATACTGCGTCACGGGCAGACAGAAGAAGATATTGGGCAAAATAACCCAAATATTTCCTTCTAGGGAGTCCGTTTTACATCTGGTGTGTGTAACGGCTAAAAGTATTGTTGTAATACCACAGAAGAAGAAGAAGAAGAAGAAGAAGAAGAAGAAGAAGAAGAAGAAGAAGAAG
>NW_004797479.1:762308-768425 GCF_000002075.1 Aplysia californica | reverse complement strand
AGAGAAGGAGGAGGGGGAGCAGGAGGAGAAGAAGAAGAAGAAGAAGAAGAAGAAGGAGGAGAAGGAGAAGGAGAAGGAGGAGCAGGAGGAGAAGGAGAAGGAGAAGGAGGAAAAGGAGGAGGAGAAGGAGAAGGAGGAGGAGAATAAGAACAAAAATAAAAGCAAGATAAAGACGAAAAAGAAGAAAAAGGAAAAGAAGAACAAGAACAAGAACAAGAACAAGAACAGGTAGAACAAGAAGAACAAGAAAAAGAAAAAGCGACCTAAAAATGACTTTAAAGTACCAGTCTCACCAGCTAGCTGCCTTCTATAACGTATTACGGTCCACGACGGTTTTGGCATCAGCTTGTTAACTAAGAAAGGGTTTTCGAACCTAGTTCATTAGGACGTGACAATGGAGACCATGGGTGGCCTTGTCGTGGGAGTGCGAGGGTGGCGAGTTCGCGAGGGAAAAAGTGTCATATTCCCGTTACAATTTTTGTACATAGACCTCTTCGCTACCCAAGAATTACACCAAGTTCTTTAAAAAAACAAAAAAAACCAACCTAGTTTCGATAAATTTAATGTTAACATTTAATTTTAGTTTCGCAACATGTCCAGTTGTTTTTTTGTTGTGTTTTTTTTCGAATGCGATTCGTTGAATAATACTATTGATAAAGTTTCTGAATAACCTTACGATTTTGATCATCATCATCCGGTGCCTTGTCGACTGGCGTAGGCGATCATGGACCTCCACTTTACTCTGTTTTTGATAGAGCAGGTAAAACATTTGTGAGGTGTGCTGACAAAATGAGATACTTCTCGGATTTTAACCGTATGGAAATTGATCCCTCAACTTTGTCGGTGGAGTTTACATAATTTGTAAGTATAGAATGCTAAAAGACAAGGTGGACTTGAACAAAATAGCATCAACTGAAAATCAATAAATCTGACCCCAGTGTTGACTTTGGACAATAATATCTCCATTCTTGGATTGTGAGAAGTAACTCAATTTGATACTATAGTTGCTCCAAACGGCCGCGAGTGTCAGATAGAACTTTGTACAGTTCTAAGGTACCGCCTTGTCTGACCCAATTAGCAGAAGGGCTCGTTCGAATGACTGTATCTGTCAGAGCCAACCCGGGCTGGATGTTTGTTTTTTGTTTGTTATTTGGGGGGGGGGTGTTTGGTAAGTGTTTTACAGCGCTCGCAACTACACAAGGTCATATTATAAGCGCGCTGGACACACCAAACATTTTCAGGTGGTAGGAAATCTTGAATTTTGCCCGGTTGGCGGCCGAAGTCTACTCTTATCGTCTTTAGACCACCAAGAGATCTTTAACGTGCGCAACGTGCACACGGTACCTCAAAGATTTTTCGCCCTTGTCCGAGAAGGCTAGGTGTAGATCTTTCCTACCAGAATATCAGGGGTGTGGCCGAAAGTCAGCAGTAAAAAGGAGCCAAGGAGTAGCAGTAGAAAGGCTGCAGAAAGAGTTAAGAGCCCAGAGGAGGGGGGCAAAGGAGGTGAGGGGATGGGTTCAGAAAATTGAGACGAAAGCCGACGACAGGACATTGCTAGAGAACAGGAAAGGAGGTGAAAGGAGACAATTTTAGAGAAGCATTTTTTTCTGTCGCTTCTCGGATTCGAACCCGCTGGGACCTATGAATGAGAGGCGAACACCTTAACCTCTAGACTACGAGAGCCCCCACCTGTCTCAACTAAGACTAGAGAAACATTTGTGAAGCGTACTGACAAAATGAGTTACTTCTAAGATTTGAGCACTATGAAAATAGATACATTATCATGCTTGTAGATTAATGTTTTACAATTTGCAAGTATGAAATAACAAAAGGCGTTTAGTGCTTAATTAATAGATCTATTGAATCAATAGAAAATTTAGAAATTTGTCCCCAGTGTCGATTTTTGGCCAATATCTGTTGTGGATGGTGAGAAGTAACTCTTAATTTAATTTGTCATGACCCGGTAGAATCGGACGCCTGTCCGTTTCCGGTCAAGTGGAGTTATTGGTATAATTTATTTGCCTTGCATTCGATGCAAAAAAACCCCCATCAATCTAGAATGGAAGTCACAATATTGGCGATTAAAGTAACTTGTAGGGGAGGGGGGGGGGTGGCTTGGTTTCAGAGGTAAAATTATCGAGAAAACGGCGCTAAAGTTTGGTGACTTCCATTGCTTGATTGTTCTTGGAAACTAAAAATTCATACTTTTTGCGTGTTTAATCAACATTTTTCATTTTAAAACATCCATGAAGAACTGTATCTTTAAATGGACATAAATGGTTTTGAGCCAGATTCTGAAGACCCAGAAATTTGACAAACCGGCGGGAAAATGGCGGCTTCTTTGATTTCATTTTTTTGACGAACGCCAGATTTCACCATGATGCCTCGCATTTTCATTTACTCCAGGAATCGAACTCTCGACTCTAATAATAACGTCTGGTGTAAAAACCTAACCTTTATACCATAGGCTCCAGATGGCTGTTGCTCGTATCTGTCATCATCATCCTCACCATTGCCTTTCTCACCCTGCACCAGGGTATAGGCCACGGACGAACACCTTCCACCTTTCTCTATCCTGGGCTAGCCTCTTGATGTTTTTCCATGTCTTCCCACTTTTCTGTACATCGATTTCTGTGATTCTTCTCCAGGTTCCACGCGGTCTTCCCCTTGATCTCTTACCCTGTTGATTCCAATCCAAAACTTACTTTGTTTTGCACCTGCCTGTCTTCCTGTACTGGTAAAATACGATGTGGTGGTGGTTATGCATGGTGGTGGTGTGTGAGTGTTTGTGTATGTGTGTGTGTGTGTGTGTGTGTGTGTGTGTGTGTGTGTGTGTGTGTGTGTGTGTGTGTGTGTGTTTGTGTGTGTGCTTTGGTATGTATGTATATGTGTATGTCTTTATTATGTGAGCGTGTGTGCGTATATTTTTGTGTGTGAGTCTCTCTCTCTCTCTCTCTCTCTCTCTCTCTCTCTCTCTCCCTCTCTCTCTCTCTCTCTCTCTCCCTCTCTCCCCCTCTCTCTATCTCTGTGTGTGTGTGTGAGTGTGTGTGTGTGTGTGTGTGTGTGTGTGTGTCGGTGTGTGATGGTGATGGGAGAAAAAAAATTAACATGTGTACGCACATTCCCTTTTATGCGAATAAAGCAGAATGCCTTCAGTTGGTATAATATGTATGCATAGACACGGGCTCAATTTGACAGAACATTTTGCCTTGTTCATCTTTTCTACATTACATCTTTCTTTTTCACTGGCTACGAGTCTGTTAGTTATGAGGCAATACATTAAATGGGCATGTTATGTTTCGACAAATTAAAACTCTAACTGTTAAATTTTTTCTCCCGCCATTGACACAGTTTGTGGATCTTTTAGGCTGCGAGCAACTACGTCTATCGGGGTTGAACCAGGCCGTGACAGATACAACCCCCCTCACAGAAAGAACGACTGAGATTCTCAGTAAAAAGTCTCCTTTCGCCCCTTCACCCCCCCCCCAAGACAAAAAAAAATCAAGATTTAAAGGTCAGTTGACTTCGGGGCAAAAATATAAAATCCTAGAAGACACTTGCATGATCGTCATGTGCAATATTTCCAATACATTATAATATTCAGAAGTGGGAGGTCGGCATATTAATGCTCTCAATTCTCCTTCTCTCCTATCAAACATAATATATCGTTCTCATCTCTCCTACTTCTTTTTGGCATTTGTTACTCTTTGTAACACTTTTCCTCTGTGGCACTTATATGACCCAAGTGTGTTGCAAGTGCCGCAAATAATAATAATAATTGCATTTATATAGCGCATATCCATGCTCAAGAGCATGCTCTATGCGCGTTACAACTGTTATTACCCCAGCAGACCCTTTGAGAACACTCTGAAACATTCTCGGCTTCCGCGGAAGCATACAGTGCAAGCTGCGGATTTCACGCGCTCAAACACTATCAAACTGACAAGATCGTTCACCGTCTATAGCCGGGTACCCATTTCCACCTGGGTGAAGTGAGGAAAATTTGTGCAAAGTGCCTTTCCCAAGGACACAACGTCGGGTCACTGATGGGATTCGAACCCACGACCTAACAGTTGCGAGTCCGAGAGCCTAACCCCTAGGCCACCGAAAATCTCACAACATACTCTCACATAAAGCAATTTAATCGTACTACAGATTGTTAAACTCTATTAAAAACTATAATAAGATATGTATTGCTACAACAGCTCCATCATTCTCCAGTCCTATCAGTCGCTCTAACTAGGGCTGGGCAATGAGTCGCTTTAGCAAAATCCGGATAATATGTTAGTGCACCTCTTCGGTAAATAATATTATGTTATGAACCGATTCGGGAAATGAGTTAGAACCACTTTGACAAACGGGTTAGCATTACTTCAACAAATGGGTGAACCCAATTCGGCAAACTGGTCAGAAGAGAGAATTAGGAGTCTGAATTCGAATAATGTACTTATTGAGGATTACCCGATTATCCGGATATTTATTCTGATATATCCTGATTTTGCCCACCTCTAGATCTTACTCAAGTTATTGATCTCGAGCAGCTCAGTGGGGTTTGGATTTAATGTGCTGCGATGATTAGCGAGAACTACAGACAGACAAACCCCTCAATAAATCACTCCCCCCCCATTATTTTTTTTTTTGGGGGGGTTGTCACTGCAGACAGACAATAGCATGCCATGCTGTGAATCTTTCCTAGTAGTCTTGTCTGAAAGAAATTTTATCTGTTGCATGCAACATTTCCAATTGTGCTTCGCTGTAAGCTCGCTATGTATGTGCTGTTCCCGAGACGTGCTGATCTCGGCTGTACCCCTTTAGTTCCAATAATTCTTAAAATGGGCGTATTTTATGCTGGCTCAGACAAAATGTATGCCCGGGAACACCTCAGTTCAGGCTGTTTTCTTTCCATCTCCATGTTTGTTTTTCTTCCCCTCCATCAAGACAGCCCGTCATCTTTCTATTTATTTAGATATCTAGCGGTATGATTTAAAGAGCCAGATAAAAGATGACTCGCAATAATTGGGGTTCTGTGTGTTTGTGTGTGTGTGTGTGTGTGTGTGTGTGTGTGTGTGTGTGTGTGTGTGTGTGTGTGTGTGTTTCTTTTAATTTATTTTTTAGAAAGCGTTTTACGGTGCTCGCAACTGCATAAGGTCACATTATGAGTGCGGTAGGAATTTTGAATTTTGTCCGGGTGGTGGCCGAAACCTACTTTTATCGATTTTAGGACCACCAAGGGATCTTTAACGCGCTCAATTTGCACACAGGACCTCAGAGATTTTTTGCCTTATCCGAGAAGGCTAGATCTCAGATCTTACCTACCTTAAGACCAAGGGTGAGGCTGAAAGACAGCAGTAAGCAGGAGCTAAGGAGTAGCAGTAGAAAGGCTGCGAAAAGAGTCAGAAGCCCAGAGGAGGGAGTACAGAAGGTGAGAGGGGGGGGGCAGAAAGTAGAGACGAAAGCAGAAGACAGAACATGTTTAGGGAGCAGGAAAGTATATGTAGGTGAAAGGAGACAATTTTAAAGAAGAAAATTGTAATGATCCGTCGCTGTCAGGTTTCGAACCCTGGATCTGTTGAATGAGAGGCGAGCAACGTTACCTCTAGACCACGACAGCCCTACAAACTGTATGCATCAAGCCACAACATAATGATACATCTAATTTTCTTCTCCCAATTTATGGAAAACAAGAACAACAAGGTTTTAACATTTTTTATCTTCGAATGCACGTTGCAATTCTTTGTTTTGTTTGGTTTGGTTTTGGCTTTTTCTCTTAATTAAAAAAGTGTTGTTTTTTTTCATTCTGAAAACAGTACAGCTTTAGGTGTATCAAAACTGACATTTGTAGTGATCGACTCAATGCAACATGAATATGCACTTTGGCGCACCGTAATGTGCACTTTTAACATGACATGATTTAATGATTCTGCAGTTTTGTTTTATCCTGAAGTTTTGTGATTTTCATATGCCATGTGTCACGCCTGTTCTTAAAATATCAAAAGTAACAACAGAAAATGTGTGCAATAAGGCCAATTTAGGAATTTGATCTGCTTTATTTTCTGAATGAAGAAACTCTCTCTCTCTCTCTCTCTCTCTCTCTCTCTCTCTCTCTCTCTCTCTCTC
>NW_004797479.1:759316-761686 GCF_000002075.1 Aplysia californica | reverse complement strand
GGGGGTGGGGTCTCGTGGCCTAGTTAGGGGTTAAGGTGTTCGCCTCTCATTCTAAGGTCCCGGGTTCGAATCCGGGTAGCGACGGATACATTTTCTTCTCTAAAATTGTCTCCTTTCACCTCCTTTCCTTATCTCTTGCAATATTCTGTCGTCTGCTTTCGTCTCCACTTTCTTCACCCACCCCGTACCTCCTTTGCCCCCTCCTCTGGGCTCCTTACTCTTTCTGCAGCCTTTCTATTGCTACTCCTTGGCTCCCTCTTACTGCTGTCTTTCAGCCACACCCCGTGATCTTCTGGTAGGAAAGATTTACACCTAGCCTTCTCGGACAAGGGCGAAAAAATCTCGGAGGTCCCGTGTTCAAGATGCACATGTTAAAGTTCCCTTGGTAGTCCAAAATCGATAAGAGTAGACTTCGGCCGCCATCCAGGCAGAAGTTCCAATTTTCCTACCAATTGAAAATGTTTGGTGTGTCCCGCGCGCTCATATGTCCTCATGCAGTTGCGAGTGCAGTAAAACACTTACCAAAAAAGAAAAAAAAAGGCCCATAGCTCAGATTCCTCGTCATGCATGGAAAGTGCACCCCAGCGCCTGCGTTGATGAATCTAGTAGTTAGACGCTTCTCCATCGGATGTAAACCCCCCCCCCAAAAAAAAACAAAAACAACTTCAGTTTAATTCTCATGTGTGGAAAATTTTCACCGAGTATCACGGCCTTTCGGCTGGAACGTTGTTGTATTCTTCTCCAGAGGCAGGTTAAAGATGAAGGGCAAGGTCGAAGTCTCCCGCTTAATTATTTAACCCTATCCGTACATGGTGTTTTTTTATCGTATCCATACGACGTGGGGAACTCTGTGCCACCACTTAACCCTATCCGTACGTCGTGTTTTAGTATCGTATCCATACGACGTGTGGGAACTCTGTGCCACCACTTAACCCTATCCGTACGTCGTGTTTTATTATCGTATCATACGACACGGGGAACTCTGTGCCACCACTTAACCATATCCGTTAGTCGTGTTTTATTATCGTATCCATACGACGTGGGGAACTCTGTGCCACCACTTCCCAAAGAGGAAATTTACACCGATTCGTACATTTTGCATAGCACTCTGTTAAAATGATTTTTTGAGAAATACTGAAAGTTTCAAAGAGATCTTCATACTAGAAGTATTCTAAAATGCGAGGAATACAAACCCTGGGGTACAAAATGACCCCCGGCGTACGGATAGGGTTAACTTGTGCCAATGGGTGCAAAAAACGTCTATAGATATAATTTAAAAGAAAGACAGGCCTTCGATTACATGTTATGCACCTGGGCTACTGCGAACTCGGCCTAGTCACGGACAGATAGCACCTGGCTAAGCAGCCAGCCTCTTAAATAATCCAAAAAGTGTAATAAACACACAATACCTCAACATGGCCACGACAATCATGAGCTATTTTTAAAACAGGCTTATGTTACCGAATAAATACTACCGAGAAGCATGGTTTTATTAAAACTACACGTACGCCCAGAGGTCATTTTGTACCCCCGGGGTTGTATTTTTCAAATTTTAGAATACTTCTAGTTCGAAGATCTCTTTGAAACTTTCAGTTTCTCTCAAAAAATCATTTTGACAGACTGCCATGCACAGCGTACGGATCGGATTTACGAGTAAATGTCCTCTTTGGAAAGTGGTGGCACAGAATTCCCCACGTCGTATGGATATACGGATACATGTACGACAGTAAAACACGACGTACGGATAGAGTTAAAAAAACCAAAACGAAAACGAAACAAAAACAATACTCCGTGCAAATAAGTGAGCTGACACACAAGAAAGAAAGAAGTGGAACAAAGACTGGCGAGCACTTCTTCTAGGTCAAAGCAACCGATATAAATAATATATAAAATTAAGTGATATAAAAGTGCATTTCAAAACTGAAGAAAACGAAAACACCCTTGAGAGCATCTGTTACTACATTGCACTTCACGTTACCTGGGGCATTAAATTGCCAGGCTTTTGTATGCATGATACTCCGAGGTCACGCTTCGTTGATAACGTCACTTATATTATAATTCTCCGTTTTAAAATTACAAAGTTCTATCTGATATTTTAGGATCGTTTTGAGTTACCTAGACCATGAAGTCAGAAACCATATTATTGATATTATGTTGTTTTTTATCTTTCAGAAAGGACAGATTATTGTTCGGATTTTGTTATCAAGATATTCAAAGAATTGAATTCAGGTTTGACAGGTTGTGCAACTCAATTTTGAACATTAAATTTCTCAACAGTAGGTACTGAGCAGGGAGAATGTTATAATTTTATAATCTTAGGGTAGGGAATTGCTTGCAATTCTGTGTGCCCTTGTTCTTTTTCTTTTTCTC
>NW_004797479.1:755754-758088 GCF_000002075.1 Aplysia californica | reverse complement strand
TCTTCTTCTTCTTCTTCTTCTTCTTCTTCTTCTTCTTCTTCTTCTTCTTCTTCCCCAGCATTCCTCCTGAATCTTAAAAGAGATCTATTTTCAACAGTACTGCATATAAAGTGTATTGGTTTTCAGTTGTCGGTTTATGTTCCAACACAGATGAAAATTCTGTTCTTCCCTGTTTCAGGTAGCCAACTGCCACTGTTTTTTTCTTCTATTAGTCAGATAATCCTTTTTTTTGTTTGTTTGTTTGTTTTGGGTTGTATTTTTTTTAATTGGTCGCTTTTAAGCCCCAGGGGGCTATCCCGAAAAATGCTGTTTTGAGAAAATCGAAGGTAAAGTTTTTGAACCCTTGTTCAGTTTCTTAAAAAGACAAGCAGAGTTTTCTCAATAACCAAACAATAAATATACACGCTAATGAAACCAAACTTCTCATATAGGTAGGGCAATACCCACTTTGGGAGTAATACATCATGTCAAGATTTCTGGAAATCCCGGAAATCTGGGTTAGCGCGCTTGTCCTTAAAAGTGACCAATTATGTGTTAATTTATTTTTCTAGAACTTTCTTTATCTGGTTCTTCGTTGTTCGCAGCAAAAACAATCCCAGCCAATAGGACTGTAAGACGACCAGAGGCCAAGACATTGTTTTAAAAGTACATATTTGTTTTGGCTCTGAGTTGAGTTGATATCATTTAGGTTATTTAGGTTGTGATGTTTTGTTTTGTTTTAGTAGAGGTTTTACGGCGCTCGCTACTGCTTAAGGTCATATGAGCGCCAGAAGATTAGAGGTGTTGCAAGAGTATAACAAACATAAAAAAAAGATTGAGGGGAGATAAGGACGATAGATGTTTAATAGGAAAGAAGAAGAAAACCATACCAGAACACCCGCCAACCACCCACGGTTGTGATGTGGCTATATTATAGCATTGTAGATAAACTTTAGCAGAACCAGTTGACACGATAATTCCTTTTTTTTTGTCTTGTTCGTGCGGGTAATTATCTTTCTGTCTCACGAAAGGGCGGAAAACGAGAAAGCTGAACTAAAACTAAAACATGCATAAAATAATACCCCCCCCCCCTCCCCCTCCTTTCACATACACCTTATATAGGATACATCCACAAACAAACACATACATCGTTGTTCCTCGTCATTTACCGATCTTATAATTGCGCGGCAATCTGAAGATTGCGTTAATATTTTATATTTTTTAAATGATTTTTTAAAAAATAATTCTCTTTCTTTTTTATTCTTTTACTCACGTCAAGGAACTTCCACATATAATATTTTCCAAAGCGTAAAAATATTAAAATTAAAATCACAATTAAAATTAACATATGAAACTGAAGAGCTCACAATGAATGATACAATGCCAGGCACCAAACTCTAAGTTCACAAAGTACATTTCATTGTTTATATAATTTAAAAATAATATTTAAAAAAAAATCATTTCCATCTTTATTCTTTTATTCACGTTAGGGAACATACATATATATTTTCAAAAGTGTAAAAATATGAAAAATAAATAAACATCAAAATTGAAATTTCAATTAACGTATGAAATTGAAGAGCTCATAAGAATGATACAATTATACGACTGTTAAAACGCGCAGCGCAGCCTAGTCTTAAGATTGCGCGCAAATACGATCGGAAAATAGCGTGGAACACACATTCACATTCACATAGACGACCACACACACATAATAATCATAGATTGTCCGGCAAAGCCTGATGATGACCAATACATCCGCAGAGGAGAACAGTTCTCCAGTGAAATAGAAGAATTAGAAGTTAAAGGTGAAGATGACTTTAGGCTTCTGCTGTGGCCGATGAGACCAATTCTCGCAAAGAAAAGTTTGCTACATTTTGAGCATTTAACCCTATCCGTACGCCCTGGGGTCATTTTGTACCTCCAGGGAAGTATTAGATCTAGACTCTATTAACATTTTAAAACATTTCTAGTTCGAACATGTCTTTGAAATTTTCTGTACTTTTAATTAATTTCCTCTTTGGAAAATGGTGGCACAGAGTTCCCCACGTCACATGGATACTATAGTAAAACACAAAGTACGGATAAGGTTAAAAGCTCCACTTCTACTTGTAAATGTGCGCAGCTCGCGGGCTTTTCTCTTGGTTTCAGCATTTCTTGTCCAGTATGATGTCCATTGTGAAGGCTGCTGCTCTCCAGCAGGGTCTGTCTGGAGCAAGGCTCTCCCATGTCGCAGTACTTGTATTTATTATGTTCATGTCCTTCAGAAACATTATCAGGGTGTCTTTACAGCGATGTGTTATTGTTGTTGTTGTTGTTGTTGTTGTTGTTGTTGTTGTTGTTGTTGTTGTTGTT
>NW_004797479.1:751980-755647 GCF_000002075.1 Aplysia californica | reverse complement strand
GGGGGTTTGGTGCGCCAACCTTACTCTTCCCAGAGAACAGTTCAGAATAGAACACTACCTTAGGGTTACTGAAATCAGACGTTCTTCCGATATGGTCAGCCCAGCGAAATTGAGTCATTCTGAGCTTAGAAAATAGACTCTCGGAATTTGCCCTTTTGAGAACTTGGGAGTCAGGTATTATTTCCTGCCATCTGATACCAAGAATTCTACATTCACATACACACTCTTTAACACCTTGACAAACCTCACTTACGCACTGGAAAGATCGAATGAGAAATCTGTCTGGCACAATAAGGCGCACACACAATACAGATGAAAAACAAAGAAGAAAATGTTCGATGGTTACTGAGGCCTTTGTTGTTGTCTCGTAAACGTTCCAAGTTTTTTTCCTTTCACAACCTGAACTCTGAACTTCAGCCTGGATCAATGTGGCCTTAACGGAGTTCAGGGGAGGATTTTAAAAATATCATCAACAGTTATCGATTTTGTAAGGTCTAAAGTCAGAGCCTGGGGAGAGGGGGGAGGGGGGGGGTGAGAACTGTCTTGCAATACACACACTATTTTATGATTTTAAAGGCTGTAAAGAAGTCTTCTGCTTGACGTTTTCCAGACTACGAGAACTAAGTCTAGTAGAAAATTAACTGATATTTCTCTTTTTGTGTATTTTTAAAGCGCCCCCCCCCCCTTCCCGCACCTCCCAAGACACAATAGCGGACATCTCAGACTTGGTTGGAAACCGAGCTTTATAGCATGAAAAAAAGAATCCAGGAAAAACCAGCAATGTCCACCCACAACCCTTCCCCTCCCCACTCGACGTAGAGATGAGGGCGAAATAACATTAGGCGGATGAAGTATTGCACTGAGACAAGTCAAGGCGGATTGGATAACAGGACGAGAGACAATGGATGGAGGACGCAGTCAGACAAATGTGCTCCAAACAGCCGTGGAGAAAAAAGACATTAACCCTATCCACACGCCCTGGGGTAATTTTGTACCTCCGGAGTTGTATTCTTCACATTTTAGAATACTGCTAGCGCAAAGATCTCTTTGGAACTTTCAGTATTTCTCAAAAAATCATTTTGACAGACTGCTATGCAAAGCGTACGGACCGGATTAACGAGGAAATTTCGTCTTTGGAAAGTGGTGGCATAGAGTTCCCCACATCGTATGGATACGATAGTAAAACACGACGCACAGATAGGGTTAAGAGGTAAAGAAGGAAAAAAATACGAAAAACAAAGCAGCACAGAAAGGCCAACTAGTATAATGCTCCTACTTTCAGAATATTATGGAAAAACCAAAGAGATTAGAAGGTGCAAGTTCTCTGTAGTAGTCTGTGTTTGTGGGCGTGGTTGTTTACGTCTTTACGCTCCCATTGACACGACAGTAGATACTTTAGGAGGCAGGCTGCTTCCACCCTGTCTTTAAGCGACAACCCGGGTCGTTGTGCGAGAGGGGTACAACGTCCCAGGCGACCATAGGACACATTTTCTGCATTCTAGCACTGTTCTGACGTCTGCTTTCGACTCCACTTTCTTCTTCCACCCCCTCACCTCCTTTGCCGAAGTCTCCGTCTGTTATTGTTCTGGTACATCCACCCAAAAGTTCCCTCGTTGATGATTAAAGTCTTTCTTATCTAATCATATTATCCTATCTTTTTTGTATGTTTTTTTTTAAATTTTAGTAACAGGTCTAATAACCAGGCCAGTGGAGATGGGGGGGGGAGCCCGAAAATACAGGGGAAAGAGAGAAAAAAAAAGAGAGAGAGAGAGAGAGAGAGAGAGAGAGAGAGAGAGAGAGAGAGAGAGAGTGTGTGTGTACCGTACAAAGATTTGAAATAAAATATATTTTGGCTGCAAGTTGAGCTGTATCTGATAACTTGACAGAACTTAGCAGGGCTTCTTACTAAAGTTGAAAAATCACAAAAAGAAAAAAGGCGGCTACAAGTTCATTATCTATTACCAGAAAGTTAAAATGAATTCATCCAATGTTGAGCGTCAAAAGTGATAGACATGATTTTGAATGAAAGAGCGGAAACGAAAGATTACTGTGTTATCGTTGATAAATCACCGGACTCTTCACACGTCGAATAAAACTGTTTTTATTTTGCATTATGTTAACTTGGACAGTGATACAAATGTCTACAAAGTAGAAGAGAGATTTATGAAGTTTGTAGATTGTAACAAGAAAACAGGAGAAGACATCGCTTAAATAATCCTTGATACACTGAAAGAAAAAAAACATTCCAATTACAGACTGCGGAGGCCAAGGCTATGACAACGGCAGCAACAAGTGTGGTCTGTATAATGGTGCACAGGCTCACATTTTATGACAGTGTTCACTTGCCACATACTACTCTCCCTGTGGCTGTCATAGTTTGAATTTGTATGGCGTGCCTTCTACAGAAAGCTGTTCAACAGTCATAACTTTCTTTGGAGTTGTACACAAGCTGTATAACATTTTTAGCTCCAGTCCACAAAGGTCGGACATTTTGAAGCAAAACAATTCCAGCTCTTTGCACAGTATGTCTCAGACACGTAAGTCAGCACGTGTTGGCAGTGTCAGGCCTTTTGCGACTCACATTGGGGGACTGAGAAAAGCTGTTCAAACTGTTCTTCAAATAAACCTCACCCCAGAAACACGTTCAGATTTGATTGTTATTCTTAAGTACTTTGCATCATTTGAATGTGTGATAATGGCATCTGTTTGGCTCAAATCCTCGCAGCAATCGGTCTCAGAAATAGAGCGCTTCAAGCACGAGATGCGACGCTTGACATTGATGTGGCAAAAAAAATAAATTATAGTCTGATTAAAGATCTGAAAAGCTTACGAGATGAATGGGACGCACTCTTGAGTGAGTCCAAATTGGTAGCAGAAATTGGATTGAGCATTCATTCAACGAAACAGCAAAACGACAAAAGAAAGATTTATGCAGACGAGACAGATGATGTAACAGACTACCAAAATCCAGCGCATTGACTGCCTTCTTGGAAATTTGACGACAAGGTATAATGCAGTGACAAAACTCGATTCGTTATTTAGTGTTTTGTGGAAATATCCCCAAGAGGAAGTCGGCGTTATTCGTGCTCTTGCAAACAAATTGCACACGGAATATGCAGTGGATGCATCAGCAGCCTTTGCGCAAGAGTTGGAACATTTGAAAGTGATTCATTCAGCGAACATTGGAGAAAATGTCCTGTCGCCTCTTCATGCTGAACAGACTCCATTCCCTGAAACTGGATGCTTTGTTTCCGAACATTGTAATCATGTTGACAATCTTCTGCACCTTGCCTGTCACAGTTGCGCAAGCTGAACGTTCCTTCGGTACCCTTTCTCGGGTGAAAAACATTTTGCCCCCCACAATTCACAATGTGTCAAGACAGACTCACAAGTCTTGGAACTTTGGCCATAGAGGCAGTCCAGCCGGAAAATTGGACTACGAACCAATAATTGACAGCTTTGCTAGAGCTAAATCCCGTAAGGCTCCGTTGTTGTAAGAAAAAAAAAGTTATGCTACCTTACAATTTATTTTAATTTCCGTCCTTGGTTTATTCATCTCACCTTCATTTTTAACTACTCGGTAAATCAAAAAAATGTTATGTAGACAACTCCCAGCACTTGATGGAGGTGGACGAGACAAAGGAGGCTGGGGTGTGTGGGTGCGGGG
>NW_004797479.1:744519-751192 GCF_000002075.1 Aplysia californica | reverse complement strand
TCTCTCTCTCTCTCTCTCTCTCTCTCTCTCTCTCTCTCTCTCTCTCTCTCTTGTACACAGCGGTCGGCTTTGCAGAGCTGAACGAGTGCAGAAAGTTGATCCAGGAACAGGTGACCTAGTTTTTAGTTTGTGAAAGGTTTTGTTTTCATGTACGCCAAGGCAAGGCTAGATATCACGTTCTGCAAGACAGATGGAGGTCGTTTTTAAAGTGGAACGACATTTAAAATTTGCTGTTTAATGCGAATAAGAAAGGTGCGTGGAAAAAGGGCAAATGATGGCATAGAGCAAAACAAAGAAGTAATGAAAAGAGGGGATGAAAGGAAAAAAATGTTAAAACAAAAAAATAAGGAGACGGACAGAAAGAAGCGGGATACATAAAGAGAAACGTAAGGAACACCAGATGTCGGAGAGAAAGAAGATGGAGAAAGATGCAGGGTGTTATTAAAGCCATTAGACGCAGAGAAAGAGAATAAAGAAAGTGGGACGTAAGTAAAGCCAGGGGAAGGAGAGAAAGAAGAAATAAAGAAAGTGGGACGTAAGTAAAGCCAGGAGAAGGAGAGAAAGAAGATGAAGAAAGAAAGTGGGACGTTAATAAAGCCATTAGACGGAGAGAAAGAAGATGGAGAAAGAAAGTGGGACGTTAATAAAGCCATTAGACGGAGAGAAAGAAGATGGAGAAAGAAAGTGGGACGTTAATAAAGCCATTAGACGGAGAGAAAGAAGAATAAAGAAAGTGGGACGTAATAAAGCCAGGAGACGGAGACAAAAAAGAAACAACGAGAAGAAAAATACGAAGGTGGGATGGCACAAAAGACAATCATAATAGAAAGCAAGCAGGACAAAGAATCATGTTGTGTACTGCTACATCTCGGAGCTTTAGGGCAGCCTGCTGTCTGTCTGTCCTTCCGTCTGTCTGTCTATCTGTCTGTCAGTCTCCCACACTGGACATATCACCTGCTTTTGTTTTTTACATGCCACAGTATCTATCTAGAGACGTCGCCGGCAGAGATAGACCAATCAAAATGCTTGGACCAAATAAAAGAAAATCTTGGTGGTTACACGGGGCATATTTAATATTTTACACTTACTTTTGGAAGTTTCTTGAAAATAGTTTGATTTGCGACAGCTTTAATGGCTATATGAGTGATCTGCAGCAAACAATACGTAGTTTGACCCCCAAAGCAGTGCATCTGTGTACGGGAGTACGTCTCCGAATAGTTCTGATTTTGACAAGGGAAGACAAGTAAGTTGTTTACTGATAACTGATAACTCTGTCAGGCCAATTAGATCTACTGTAACTCTCTCGACGACACAAATAACAACATTTTGTTGTGTCACTCACGGCGTGGTGGAATCAGACGCTCGTCAGTTTTTTGGGAATATTAATAATATTCTGGAGTTGTAGGTATCATCTTAAAACATGTTCCTTTGCCTTGCTTTTGATAGTTTGATAATAAAAATGCCCATCTTGATCTATCTTGAATAGAAGTAGAGATATTTGCGATTGAAGGAGATGTGGGTCGTCTGGTGTCTAAGGGGAAAGTAGCGAGAAAATGGTCACTAAATGTTGATGTTTTCCAATACTGTAGTGTCCTTGGAAACTACAAAAATGTATAATTTTTTGTGCCTTTGATCTACGTTTTTCAGTAAAGTACATGCAGGAATGTACTTTTAAGTGAACATACAAGGTGTTTTGCCCTACACAAAAAGGATACAAATTACCAAACGGGCAGGAAAATGTCGATTTCTTCAGTTTCAATATTTTAACGAGTGACTTATCTCCTGGTCGCCTGTCATAGCTGCGGTCTGTTTGATCATGCTGTCAAGGCCGACTTGGCTGAAAGGAACACAGAACACACAGTCCCAACAGACAGGCGGAGACATTCGGTAATAAATATAACACGATAAATGACAAGCAAATTATAGCATCTGTATAATAGTCCTTTACTTTACTTTACTTTTCAGATTCAGCGGCCTTTTGAGTCCTAGCCCTTCGGCCTTTCGATATGGCAAAGAATGTACAGGTTTATATAATAGTGCAGATATAATACATACAGATTAAAAGAGGAGTCAGACAAGGATGTGTACTTTCTCCAGACTTGTTCTCCCTGTATAGTGAAAATATCATGAGACAAATAGAAAAAATGCCTGGTATCTCGATAGGGGGACATAATATAAACAATCTAAGATATGCAGATGGCACAGTCCTAATAGCAGAAGATGAAGAACACCTGCAGAATCTATTAAATGTCATCGTACAAAAGAGTGACAACATGGGCTTAAGCCTATACATCAAGAAAACCGAAACGATGGTGATAAGCAGAAATACTCCAATCCCAACATGCAATATCAAAATCAATGATACCACCCTCAAGCAAGAACAACATTTTAAATATTTGGGGTCCACTATATCATCAGATGGTAGATGTCACACCGAAATAAAAAGCTGCATTTGCCAAGCAAAAGCAACCGTCCACCAGATGAAACAGATACTAACAAAAATCAATCTGTCACAGGAAATGAGGAAAAGAGTAATGGAAAATTACATCGAGCCAATCCTATTATACAGGTGCGAGGCGTGGACAATCAATAAACAGCTGGAAAGAACAATGGTAGCGACAGAGTTGTGGTTCATGAGACGCATGCTATGTATCCCATGAACAGCTAGAAAAACAAATGAAGAAGTTCTGGTTGAAGCAAATTATAGAAAACGACTTATCACGAATATAAGAAAACGACAGGCAAATTTCTTCGGACACACAATGCGGAAAGAAGCATTAGAGAATATTGTAACAACAGGAAAGTTTGATGGAAAGAGAGGCAGAAGCAGAAAGAGGGAAAAGATACTGGTCAAGATGACAACGTGGCTGGGAGCAGCAAGAACAACAGACACCATTGCTGCATCGAAAGACAGATGGAAGTGGAGGTCCATGATCGCCCACGCCAGTCGGCAAGGCACCGGATGATGATGATAATAGTGGATATCCCCGATCAACGGGGGCTGTCCAGTTTGTCTCAGGCCCAGTTTGTCATAAATGATAATCACAGCACTTTAACACTGTAGTTGTAACTTAAGTTTTTTATTCTCCACTTTCAAATTGGTGGTGTAGAGATAGTCCCTCTAAAATGTCAGTTCAGCTTGTGTTGTTCAATTTCTTCCTTTTTTTGTATTCAAATCAAAGCAAATTTACTCTGTAAATTTTAACAATGAAAATGGTCTTTCGTTAAAAACAATTGACAAATAAAATCCAATTCATACAATCACTCAATCATTTATTTAATTACTCTTTTTGAGAGTGTCAGTGATAACTTCCATCATGCAGGGCACAGTCGAGGCGGGGTGGGCCTGTGACAAACTAAACCTGTGACAAACCGGACCTGTGATAAACTGGCATGCTTCCCGCTCAACAGCAACCTCTATGCACTTAACAATCGAAATGATTACGCCAGCCGACCTTAGAACGCTCAGCGACATTCTCGGTCGCATAAAGTGCAAGCAGCCGATTAAGCGTTCCAGCACTAACACTAACAGACACTGACAAGACGTTTCCCTGTCTGGGTAGCCATGCATCAATCCACCCCCCCCCCCTCTCCCTTCCACCCGTGGGTGAAGTGAGAAAATTAGTGTAAACTACATTTGTTGTGGGTCGTTGGCCGGTGCTCTGGGGTGATTTGCTTCTTCTTTCCTCTGAAACAGCTATCGTCCTCATCTCCCCTTCTTTTTTATGTTTGTTACTCTCTTGCAACACCTCTAATCTTCTGGCGCTCATATGACCTTATGCCGTAAAACCTGTACTAAAACTAAAACTGCCTTTCCCAAAGACACACAGTCTGTCCCCCAGACGAAGTTCGAGCCCACTACCTTTAGCGTACAAGCCTAAGAGAAAGCTAAGGTACAAGCCTAAGAGAAAGCCTTATATATAGGTACAGGCCTAAGAGAAAGCCTTATATATAGGTACAGGCCTAAGAGAAAGCCTTATATATAGGTACAGGCCTAAGAGAAAGCTAAGGTACAAGTCAAAGAGAAAGCCTACGCAAAAGCCCAAGAGAAAGGGGAGGCACAAGCCTAATGGGGAGCCTAGGGACAAGACTAAGAGAAAGCCTTATATATAGATACAGGCCTAAGAGAAAGCCTTATATATAGATACAGGCCTAAGAGAAAGCCTTATATATAGATACAGGCCTAAGAGAAAGCCTTATATATAGGTACAGGCCTAAGAGAAAGCCTTATATATAGGTACAGGCCTAAGAGAAAGCCTTATATATAGGTACAGGCCTAAGAGAAAGCCTTATATATAGGTACAATATTATTTGTTTGTTTGTTAGGAGTGGGGAGAGGGGTTACGATTTTTTCAAGGCCACCACACGTTTTTATTAAATATGGCCAAATGAGGATGAGGCAGGTAGTGAGCCCAACAGCGAGGAAACCCCCCTCCTCAAAAAAACAAAAAACAACCAAAAAAACAAAACAAACAACAACCCAACTACAAACAAACAAACAAACAAGCAAACAAACAACCAACCAAACAGAAGACCTTGAATTTTTTATTTATTCGAGTCTTTCAAATAACGAGTGAGGAATTAAGCTACCGCTGACATCGGTAATCTGAGAGCTAAAATTCAAATCTGATATATATATATATATATATATATATATATATATATATATATATATATATATATATATATATATAATATATTTTTTTTTTTTTTTTTTTTTTTTTTTTTTTTAAATTTATTTATTTATTTTTTTTTAATTAAAAAAAATGATTTTTAATTTTAAAAAATATCTTTTCAGAGGTGTGGGTTATTTTGCTTTGTTTTATTTAGCTTTGTATTTTCAAAATGTATATCATGTTTTTTTTTTTTAAGCAATTGCCATAATATTCATTAATAAAATGAAACTTACTTTTACACTATTAACTACTAACCTTTTCAAGGTCGATTCGTATCGCAGGTGAACTCATGGGCCGTTATTCAGTCCAAACCTAATCTCAGAACAAAAAGGGCAGAGACAACAAATTACAAGCAAAACATATTCATGTCCAGACCAGAGTATTGATGTCGTGCTGAATTTAATTGAAAGAGTCTGGCTGAAAATAGACATGGCAGAACAAGATAAAGCTTACCAACATTTCAACATCACTCATACTCACAGTCAAAATTGGAACTATTGTTATAATGATATAGATATACAAAAAGTTCTGAAACATGATAAACAGGTGAGAAGCCAAAATCGATTCACTCATATTATATATTATCACATCTCGGTTTGTCGGGGTATATAATATTATATCTCTTGATAAAAAAAAAAAAACTATTAAAAAAAAAACTAACAAAAAAAACAAAACAAACAAACTACCCTGAAACAAAACCCAAACAAAACGCGACAGGAAACGACAAAGATAATTGCGAGGCAGCGTGGTGGAATCAGGCTCTCGTCAAAATAATCAACGTGAAGAAACTTGCATTTTTCCACTGGTTTGTGAATTTTTTTCAAATTTTTGTTTTTTGACTCAACCAACACCTTTCATGCCCATTAAAAACTCATTTCTGTATGGATTTTTCTGAAAAACGTTGATGAAAGGCACAAAAATGAACATTTTCAGTTACCACGGACTCTTAAGCTAAGGAAATAACTAATTTGTGGCGGACATTTTCTCACTTATCTCTGAAAACAGATGACCCCCACCCCCTTCATCCGCAAATATCTCGACTAATTGTATTCAAGATAAATGGATATTTTTTTCTCGCAAATAAAGACAAATGAACAAACTTTAAGATGAAATCAATAAATCTACATGACCAAAAATTGACGAGAGACCGATTCAACCACGCTGCCTCACATATCTCTTGATTAAAAAAAAACAAAACTACCCTGAAACAAAACAAAAAGAAAACGCGACAGGAAACGACACAGTTATTTGACTGAGGTCGCCTTTAATTAACAATTCCTCACAAACGCCGGCTTTACGGATTGTTACGGATAACTACAGCTTTATGGAATTTGATGATACTCGTAACATGATAAATTGTGAGGCAGCGTGGTGGAATCAGGCTCTCGTCAATTTTTGGGCATGTAGATTTACTGGTATAATCTTAAAGTTTGTTCATTAAATTGTCTTTATTTGGGTGAAAAAAATATCCATTTATCTTGAATACAAGTCGAGATATTTGCGAATGAAGGGGGTGGGGGTCACCTGTTTTCAGAGATAAGAGTAGTGAGTAAATGTCCGCCAAAGATTAGTTATTTCCTTAGCTTAAGAGTCCGGGGTAACTGAAAATGTACATTTTGTATGCCTTTAATCGATGTTTTTCAGAAAAATCCATACAGAAATGAGTTTTTTAATGGGCATGAAAGGTGTTGGTTGAGTCAAAAAACGAAAAATTTGAAAAAAATTCACAAACCTGTGGAAAAATGCAAGTTTCTTCACTTTGAGTATTTTGACGACAACCTGATTCCACCACGCTGATAGCATAATAACATGATAAATTAGCCTTTCATTTAGTGCGACGCAGTCAACTCCCAGGAAAGGCTGCGCCATACAATCATAAACAGACTTAGCGTGAGATGTAAGGAGATTTTTAGGTCATTATCTGACGTTGTAAGCAGGGACGGCAATCACCTTTTTATCCCCCCCCCTCTCTCTCTCTCTCTCTCTCTCTCTCTCTC
>NW_004797479.1:738995-742882 GCF_000002075.1 Aplysia californica | reverse complement strand
GGGGGGTGGGGGTGGGGAGGAGGAGTGGGGAGTTGGGGCGCAAGTCCTGTTAAGGCACGTCATAAGCTCTGCCAGTAGGATAACCCTATCCGTACGCCCTGGGGTCTTTTTGTACCCCCGGGGTTGTATTCTTCACATTTTAGAATACTTCTAGTGCGAAGATCTCTTTGAAACTTTCAGCATTTCTCAAAAAAATCATTTTGACAGAATGCTATGCAAAGCGTACCAGATCGGATTAACGAGTACATTTCCTCTTTGGAAAGAGGTGGCACAGAGTTCCCCACGTCGTATGGATACGATAGTAAAACGTGGCTTAAGGAGGGGATACATATTTACTGTCTTCTGAAAGAAGCTAGAAGTGCTTGAAAGAAGGAAGTATGTGGGGCAGGAGAGCCAGGGGAAGACAAAGAGTAACATGTAAGGACAACATAAAAACATGGACTGACCTGGATATTATTGCAGAATGCGCAACGGCACCTCGCAACCGTGAAGGATGGAGGGTCATTACACGTCAACCTCTGAGTCAGAGATGACACCTCTTGGTATCGAAGGACATATTTACTGATCTGAGCTCACGGTGACCTTAAGTTATTAACCCTATCCGTACGTTGTATATTACTATCGTATCCATACGGCGTGGGGAACTCTGTTCCGCCTCTTTCCGAAGAGGAAATTTACTCTTACTCCGATCCGTAGCAGTCTGTCAAAACGATTATTTGAGAAATACTGAAAGTTTCAAAGAGATCTTCGTACTAGAAGTATTCTTAATAAATGTGATGATACAACCTCGGGGGCTCAAAATGGCACCGGGCGTAGGGATAGGGTTAAAGATGGTTCCAGTAGGGAACGGGATAGAGAATGCCTACGTCCCTCGTGACTCTTTGGAGCAGAGGAAGACTGGACTAACGCTAACATTACTTAAACGCAATCCCACATCTTCACTCATCACCACCATTGCTTCTAAAATCATCATTGCTCTCAGATCATTGACTTACATCTATAACCCTTGAATCTTTATCTGTAACAGTTACTTGTCATACTAAGTATGTACGTAATACACTATCGGATACTATCATACGCACTTTTTTTTACTAATCAGATGGGGGTCAATCTCATATAAATGGGCAAGGGATTTTTTAAAAACAACTGATCGGAGCTGAACCCATACCCCCCCCCCCTCCTTCCACACACACACACACACACACACACACACACACACACACACACACACACGCACACACACACACACACACACACACACATACACACACACACACACACACACACACACTCACACACACACACACACACACACACGCACACACTTAAATAAATCTTCTCAACTCCGCCCCACATCCCACCAAAAAGCAATCTTTAAAATATAATACGTATATCCCTCGCTGTGGGTCCTTTTCGGACGGTCTGGTTTTGTAAGCTCCTTCTTTCCTATCGCACGTTTATTGTCCTTATATAACTAGTAACTTCACCTTTTCTTAGTAGGCAACGTTGTGGGTGGTTGGCCTGTGCTCTGGTGCGGTTTGCTCCTTCTTTCCTTTAAAAATTATATCGTCTCTATCTCCCCCTCCTTTTTTGTGTTTGTTACTCTCTTGTAACACCTCTAATCTTCGGCACTTATATAATAATAATAATAATAATAATAATAATAATAATAATAATAACAATAATAATAGTAATAATAATAATAATAATAATAATAATAGATAGCATTTGTATAGCTCAAATCCCCGCTCAACAGCAAGCTCTCTGCGCTTCACAATCTATACTATTACCCCTTATTGTGTTGCAAGTGCCGTAAAACACTTAGGCTTACTAAAACTAAAAAAACCCAACTAAGTAGGCAACGTTACTCTCTGTAACGCCTCTAATCTTCGGCTCGTTATTGTACGACGTACTTGTTTTGCACAAATGTGAGGCAGCGTGGTTGAATCAGGCTCTCGTCAAAATAATCAAAATGAAGAAACTTGCATTTTTCCGCAGGTTTGTGAATTTTTATCAAATTTTTGTTTTTTGGCTCAACACCTTTCATGCCCATTAAAGAACTAATTTCTGCGGATTTTTTTCCGAAAAACATTGACTAAAGGCTAAAAAAATGTAAACTTTCTGTTACCACGGACTCTTAAGCTAAGGAAATAACTAATCTTTGGCGGACATTTTCTCACTAATTTTACCTCTGAAAACAGGTGACCCCCACCTCCTTCATTCGCAAATATCCCGACTTCTATTTAAAGATAAATGGATATTTTTTTCATCCAAATAAAGACAAATTAACAAGCTTTAAGGTGATACCAATAACTCTACATGCCCCAAAACTGACAAGAGCCTGATTCCAGCACGCTGCCTCACATATCATTACTTCCCATGGAACTCTTACTGAACAGCTTATTAAAAAAATAATCAATAAATAAAACTCATCCATACTCTCGGAGGGATAACAGATTCTTTAATCGTGCATTTATGTAGTAAAAAAAAAGGGTGGAGGGGTGGGACTTTAAAGGAGGGGGGGAGGTGTTTATTTATCCCCACATTCATCCATGTCGTCTACGATGCGACATCCCAAACGCATTACATGAAGAGAATGTAGAACAAAACACATATCATAATAATAATATAAAAAATTATCTACGTTTTTGCTCTTCTCTGTAACTAAATACCTAGTATTAGTAAAGCATCATTTATCGATAATATTGTTTCGCCTTCAGATTTCATTTATTTATTTCTCAAAAAACGTATTGTTTCTTTGTGTTTTGTTTTTATATTGTTTTGTTTGGTTTTGTTTTGCTTTTGGAGTTAATAATATAATGGGGGTATATAATATAACAATTGAACTTGTTTACTATCAAGCTTACCTAGTTTAGGGTGCGGTTTTTTTCCGCTTTAATATTATGTTCGTGGTTGTTTCTTGATCTCACGACTTTATTTGACTTTTTTGTAACGTATCCAAGAAAATGGATGGTGTACACATCCAGACAGCGCTCAAATCATAAAATCATGTTCTAATAAGACTACGCCTTTGATCAAAAGTCAAGGCCGTGACCTATAAATGGGGCCACGCGCACTCTTATGGAGCGATGCCAAAAAAAACAACCAAACCCAAAACAAAAAGAAATCGATGGCAGCCTCACGTTTCCCTCCGAGCTGTTCCCGAGCGATGCGATATGCGATGCTTGCTCAAGACGATTTGATAACAAAAGCATGCCTTCGGAAACAGTGTTCGGATTATGCTTGTCCGCTTGGGGCGTTGTGGTTCTCAGGCGGGCCTGCTTGATCTTGTTTCGGAGAAATTAACATTTATTAGCCAAATGAGATGCTGGCAGACACGTTGAGATGTATATATCAATCTTTGTTCCGTTTTTTTGTTTCTTTCTATTATTCTTTCTTCGATTCATTTTTGGTTTTCAAGAGGATTACCTGTATATGATTACCACTTTTCTCCTCGAGAATGGGTAGTCGTCTCAGACAGCTTCAACTGTAAGTTTGGTTTACTTATGAACATTTTTCAAACGCAAGTGCAATAAATTATAATACCGTTTTTGGGATCCAAATCAGGGTCACCCCTGACCGCACACCCGCCGAGGGGGCTCTCGTGGCCTAGAGGTTAAGGTGTTGACCTCTCATTCAAAGGTCCTGGGTTCGAATCCGGGTAGCGACCGAAAAATGTTCTTCTCTAAAATTGTCTCCTTTCACCTTCTTTCCTGCTCTCTAGAAATGTTCTGTTGTCTGCTTTAATTTCCATTTTCTGCCCCCACCCCCTCACCACCTTTGCCCCCTCCTGTGGGCTCCTGACTCTTTCTGCAGCCTTTCTACTGCTACTCCTTGGCTCCTCCTTACTGCTGTCTTTCTGCCACACCCCTGATCTTCTGGTAGGA
>NW_004797479.1:737339-738895 GCF_000002075.1 Aplysia californica | reverse complement strand
TATTATTATTATTATTATTATTATTGCCCTATACTTATTATTATGGCCTCTGTGGTGTAGCTGTCAGGCGCTTATCGCTGTCGCATGCAGGAGACCTGAGTTCGATTCCCGAGTGGAGAGACTTTTATCGAGTATCTCGACGGTCTTTTTGCTAAGATGTTGTTTCTGTATCCCTCTTAGCCCGGGATCCCATATGATAATCTGTATAGCGTCGATGTAAAACCGTCAAAATTTCTTCTTTTTAAAAATAAAAGTACATATCAATACCAAGAGAAGAAGGGCATTAAACGGGTTTGGACGTGGTCTAAAATCGATAAGAGTAGGCTTCGGCCGCCACCCGGGCAAAATTCAAAATTTCCTACCAACTGAAAATATTAGGTGTGTCCCGCGCGCTCATATGGCCTTATGCAGTTGCGAGCGCTGTAAAACACTTACAAAAACAAACAACCGCTGAGTCAAGCATCGTACAAGCTGTGTCAGTTCTATCATGTTTCAACAGTTGGTCTGTTAGAGTGTGCATTGATCTTACCAATGTACGACAGATGTTTTACGGCCCCAACAACACAATTTAGATCATAATTTAGGAGTGGACTTTCGACTCTGCCTGTCAGGGGGTAACCTGGTCTGAGGTGCGATCGGAGAGCGATACAACATTCCAGCATAAAGACCTTGAAGATACGCTACTCAAATCAAAATTGTAACGTTCTGCACACTCGGGAATCGAACTCGGACCTCATGCGTGCCACAGCGAAGCACCCAGTCGTTACACCACAGACACCGATGACCTTACTAAAATGTTACGCAGTATCTATCTGGAGACGTCTCCGACGGAGATAGACCAATCAAAATGTTTTGTGCCTCTAGCCCAAGAAAAAAATCTGGGGGGTTGTTTTTACCCATAATTTGATATTTTGTAGTTAGGTTTGAAATTTTCTAGAAAATAATCGATTTGCGACAGCTTTGGTGGCTATATGTGTGATCTGCAGCAAATAATACGCAGTTTGACCCCCAAAAGCAGTGCATCTGTGAGCGAGAGTGCCTCTCCGAATAGTTCCTGGGTGCTCGCCGGAGACCTCTCCGAATATCTTCTGCCAAAATGTTACACATTTTAGTAACCTAGATATTGGCTAACATTTTAGTAACCTAGATATTGGCTAATATTTTAGTAACCTAGATATTGGCTAACATTTTAGTAACCTAGATATTGGCTAGGCTAACATTTTAGTAACCTAGATATTAGCTAGTAGTAACCCACATTATTTCGACTCGGTGTCCAGGTCTTTGAGCTCAGTAAGTGTCCGCCCTATTGATGTAGGTTGGTCGATATTCCTCAGTTCGTGTCAAATTCGCGAGTTACACAATCGGCGGCTGATCACTTTGCAGAATACTAATGCTTCACCGGGAAACTGAGATTGTTTCAGAATGCCTTCAAATCTGCAGGGGGTATTATTAATATTATTACAAAGATCGTAACGAACACAGATCTTGCTGTTGAGCAAGAATTTGGGCTATAAGATTATGATTATGATTATTATAATTATTATGATTATTATGAT
>NW_004797479.1:732463-733957 GCF_000002075.1 Aplysia californica | reverse complement strand
GAGAGAGAGAGAGAGAGAGAAAGAGAGAGAAAGAGAGAGAGAGAGAGAGAGAGAGAGTTAGAGAGCGAGAGAGAGAGTGAGGTGGTGGTGGAGAGAGAGAGAGTGGGGGAGGGGGGGGGAGTCAGTTCGGTTTGCAAGGCCCATGATTCTAGAAGGTCCTTTACAAATGCACTGATGCATACTTTGAACGGGGGGCACTGAACCTTGAGATAGATGATAATGATATGTGGCATGACGCCGTTGAATTTGGACAAACACAGTTGGTGGTATCATCTGAAGGCCTGTCCGTTTTCTTTGTTCTGGGTGAAAATAACATTTCATTTCAAAATGAAGCCAAAAATGAAAAAGAAATGAATGAAGGAGGGTTTTCTCTATAACCAAATAAATATACTCACCCCTGAGACCAAACTTCTCGTGTGGGTAGGGCAATGCCCACTTTTGGTGTAGATCTAGGTCAAGATATCTAGAAACCCCCCCGAAATCTGGGTTAGCCCGCTTGTCCTTAAAAGCGACCAAATTCCAAATTATCTTCGATATCATTGCTTGTCGACAGCGGCGGGGAAACACGTACACTGTCCCCGGGGTTTTATGCACCTCGCATAACTTAGCAATATTTGATCCTTTTTTGCTTAATTTCTGTTTAGTTTCCTTTATCATTCTTTGTTAAAATTAACAGAATCGCATAATTTCACATTTTTGGGCCTCAGTTTGCAGATTTTTGTGTGTGCATAAAACTGGAGGGACAGGCAGGTACATGTAACGAAATGAGGGAAATCAAAGGGACGTAACAAGTACAAAAAGTATATTGAAATTCTTTTCTCGGTTGTCGTCCATGACGAGCCAAAGACGTGTACTAAACTTCATAATAGGCCTGCGTTAAAATTACGCTGGGTTGAAATAAAAATGAACCCTTCTCTCAGACTTATTATTTTTTTTATACTTTGCACATTTTCAGTGATCGACATCTCTGACCCTCGCTCTATTTTTTCTAATGCCTTCACGTTCTTGTACGATCAATTTTATTCAATAATATGATATTATTCAAAATTACACCAAACTTTTATTTTTTTAAATACGTCATTTCTGTAGGCTTGTCACGTTGTTCTTAAACTTCTTGTTGTTTATGAACATTAGACGGTGAATTAAAGAGGGAACAACACAACCGGTTAAATGATTGGTTATCATCCAATTTTTTAAAGCTAACAATGAAACCGACAATGAAGATTGTAGGTTTTGAGCACCATAAAAAAATTAAATGAAAAGACGGGCAAGATATAAAAGAGTAAAGACCAGACACGACAACCAAAACGATCTTAAAAAGAAAAACAAAAGATAGAATAAGATACATACAAAAACAAACTATTAAAGAGAGATCTGATTTAAAGACAATGATAAAATGAAGCAATTAATTTCAGTTTTCCTAGTTCTTATTCTAGTATGAACCATTTCGACTAGTTCGCCATGTGAACTGCAACTATTATTAATCGACAAATG
>NW_004797479.1:684377-730808 GCF_000002075.1 Aplysia californica | reverse complement strand
ACAACCCTAACCCTAACCCTAACCCTAACCCAACAACCCTAACCCAACAACCCTAACCCAACAACCCTAACCCTAACCCTAACCCTAACCCAACAACCCTAACCCAACAACCCTAACCCAACAACCCTAACCCTAACCCTAACCCTAACCCAACAACCCTAACCCAAACCCTAACCCTAACCCTAACCCTAAATCAACAACCCTAACCCTAACCCAACAACCCTAACCCTAACACTAACTCCAACCCCAACCCTAATCCTAAATCAACAACCCTAACCCTAACCCAAAATCAACAACCCTAACCCTAACCTTAACCCTAACCCTAAATCAACAACCCTTACCCTAAATCAACAACCCTAACGCTAACCACACTAACCCTAACCCTATATCAACAACCCTAACCCTAACTCTGTCACTATTCGCTACGTATATATAGTAACAAACAACTGAAAATGTTTGCCTATTATTATTCTATACTAATTGTACCCCTGAAGTCTAGTTACTTGAATTTTTGTTGTTTGATTTGTTGTTCATATCACCCAATTTCATGAAATAGCAGAATGCCGCCATAGTGCGAGCACAAGACGTGCAGTGAAGAGACAAGGGCCACCTTACATATCTTATACATTTCTGAAGTGTATCGATTAGTTTATATAGACGGTGCACTAACAATTATATTGCATTATGGTTTTTCTTAGAATATTTTCTATCTGTTATTTTGTTCATTTTGAAAAATGTGTTTTCTAAGGGCTTACTAAGGTTTGAAACATTTCCTAATATTTCGACATTCAAAAGTTTGGCTAGATTTGTCTTTCACTTATTAAAGCGGCTTTTCTTTTTTTCTGTTTACTGTTGTTTAACAAAGACTTTTTTTAGGTAATTCTTTCCCTTACTCAAGCAGTTATTACGGGTTGCTGTTACCTACTTCATAAAAGAGGACTCCTCTAGTATTGTGACTTAGTGTTCTACCTTCAAAATCAACTGTGTTAATATGTTTCTTTTAAGCCTTAAACATTTTACTTGTTACGTGATGTTGTGTTATAAAACCAAACTTTAAGGCCAAACGATCGGTTAATGAGACTCGTGGAGCAAGGGCTGGAGATGAAGGGAAATGACCGAGGAAATGGTTTTTGAGAGAATACTTTACAAAGATTTATAGAACCTGGAGCCTTTATCCAAGTATTCCATTTATTATTACGTGTGAACTCTCCGTCCGTCTCTCCTGTCTATTCTCCGCTGCCTTTTCTCTCTGTCTTTCTCTCTCTGTATTTCTCTCTCTGTCTTTCTCTCTCTCTCTGTCTTTAATTAAAAAATGCCGAATTCTTTGATTACAATATTTTGGCGAGCGCCTGATTTCACCACGATGCGTCACATATCTGTTGTTTCTAAATAAAATGAATAAATGTTTTATAAAGGTATACAAAGAATCGCAACATTTTCTATATTTCGTAAAAAAAACAAATCCTTGCTTGTTTTTTTTTGGGTTTTTTTTAGGGGGGGGGGGTTTCATTATTTAAAGCAGCTTTTCTGTTGTTCTGTTCATTGTTGTATAGTTACACCTTTTTAGAAAAGGCAGGAGAGAAGGAGAGTTCACACGAAATAATAAAAGGAATACTTTTTCCTTGTTTGTTATACACGTTAAATGAAAGTTAAAATGCGCAGGAAGAAACGAACCTCAGCTAGGCTCATTCAAACGATACATGTTACTATAGTCTTTCAACCACGCCCAAGACAATAAGATACAAATTAAGTGACCAAATTATACATTTTATTATAGTTCAGCTGAGAATCGAACCCATAAGGGCTTTAAACCTTTACCAGTTCATATGTTCAGAGTAAGTATAAAGTCTCCATTATGAAACGACAGGCAACAAAGTTTGAACCCACACATCCCAGTAACCAGGCTTACATTCAACCATTAGGGTTAATTAATTTACTGACAAAGGGCCAGTCAAAGCAGTGTTGAACTTGCCATTCTAAAGCATTTGTTTTAACCAGTCAACTTTCGTTAAGATTTTATTAGTTTAATTAAATACTAGGCCTATAACTCGCCGTCGTCCATGTAGATCTGTACTTGTTAGGCACACGAACAGTAGCACACAGCTGCGCCTAACCGGCTCCATGACGCCTCGTGTTACTGCTTTGCGCGGAAGCGTCACTCTCGAATACTCCCATAACCGGCTAGGCCTACGTGCAAAATAAAACTATCGGTTGTAGTTTAAGAAAAATCAAGCAGTTTTTGGTCCCAACACTTATAACTGAAACATTTTGTACAGAAATATTGTAAGATTACGCTGTGCGTTTTAACAATAATCAGTTTTGTCCTTCCTTTAAAATTTGCCTTTCTGCATGTAGCCGGTTTGTGAATAACACCAACGGTATACATACATTCCCAAAAATTGACGAGAGCCTGATTCCACCACGCTGCCTCACACACACACACACACACACACACACACACACACACACACACACACACACACACACACACACACACACACACACACACACACACACACACACGCACACACACACACATATATATATATATATATATATATATATATATATATATATATATATATATATATATACATAAAATATGCATGTCATAACATTTTAGCAATAACATAATCTGGAATGACCGCTGATTTATTTTGTAATGCGATGACACTCTATTGGTAACCATAGAGCCATTTTATATCGTTTTCATTCTACCAGTAGACTCATTCTTTGTCACAATGTTTGAGTCGTCAACCAATATCATGCTTTTATGTCCAAGTGTATTTATTGCTGCACTGATTTGCATTTTAATGTCCAAATACTTTTTTTTTTTTTTTTTTGCAATAGTGGGTTTTCATCAATGTACCAGTGCGTTGAACTGTTTGTAACTTTATTAAACTGTTGTTTTTTTTCTCTTCAATTCTTCTCGATTGAGCGTGTATCAACCTTCAATTTGTTATTTCAATCAACAATGAATATCTTATCGGTATGAGAATGAGCAATATAAAAGCATTTTTTAAAATGTGAAAATAAAATTCAGCAAGATTAAAATACTAAAGATAGTTTATTCACGGTTAACTTGTATTTTTACCCCGCTCAGTGCAATACCGAAATAATATCTTAATCTAAGCAGATACATCAGCATCACGCCACAAGAAGATCCCAGAGACACATGTGTTTAAGGAAACGAATATATTTTGGAAAACGAATCTATATCTGAAGGGAAGCCAACACTATTAATTTGCTTCTTGTTTCTGTGCGTTCAAAAGGAGGGGTCAAACCATTTTGTTGCTATGATACAAAAAGTATACCCAGTTCAAACAATAAGAAAACTGTCATGTCTGTTGCAGTATGTTAACACATGAGGTTTAAAAATCGTAATACGAGTACTTTTATCTTCGCGAGATATTATGGACCTTGGACGAGTAATAAGTTCATGTGTTCATTGTTCTTGGTTAGCCAATTTTAAAACTTTTCTTTTTTTAGTTTTGTTTTGTTTTTTCTAAGTGTTTTACGGCGCTCGCAACTGCATAAGGTCATATGAGCGCGCGGGACACGCCAAACATTTTCAATTTTAAGTTGGAAATTTTGAATTTTCCCCGTTTGGCGGCCGTTGCCTACTCTTATCGATTTTGGACCAACAAGGGATGTTTAACGTACACAACTTGCACACGGGACCTCAGAGATTTTTCGACCTTGTCTGAGAAGGCTAGATATATATCTTACCTACCATAAGATCAGGGGGGGGGGGTAGCTGAGAGACAGCTGTAAGAAGGAGCCAAGGAGTAGCAGTAGAAAGGCAACAGAAAGAGTCAGGAGCCCAAAGGAGAGGGCAAAGAAGGTGAGGGGGTGGGGGGCAGAAAGTGGAGACGAAAGCAGACGATTAAGCATTGTTAGAGAGCAGGAAGGGATGTGAAAGGAGAACATTTATTGAGAGAAGAAAATTGTCTGTCGCCATCCGGATTCGGACCAGGGACCTATTGAATGAGAGGCAAACAACAGGGTGATCCAAAACAGAAGTGTACAACTTTTTTCGTTAATATTTTCCTCCTCACTGAAGTTTTGAGTTTCAAATTTGTACACAACATTCGGAAGTCAAAAAATATTTGTCAGGTACTCATTTTAGAAAGATCCACGGAATAGTTTTGCTCTACATAACACGTAAAAATCCCCTACCCATTCTTAGCTATGTCCCCATTTTCAGCTATGTAGCATGACGCACTAGTGCGCATTAGGCCTACCACTAAAAATCACAACGATCGCGCCATATTGCAAACTGGAGTAGTATAACAGGCCAACAGAAGTTTGCAGGTATAGTTTTTCTCAAGTTTCCTTTGCCTGCTGGGTTCATGGTTAAAGAGAATCAAAACTAAAAATTCCCTGACAAAACGACCACTTCAGGTCAAACACACACCCTTCGCACCCCTTTAAACGTCACCAGGGGGAAGAATTCAATAGATGAGCCCCATGCGACGTCTGTTCGTAGACGATGTCTACAGGAATGACTTTCCTTCATCTCAGCGGTCAGCATTCTCAAGCAGATCTTTTATCAATAAACTATTGATGGTGCCATTTTCCCATTCGCGAAACTATCAGAGGACAGCGATGTGTTCATGATTCCTCGATGGTCTTGAAAAGCGAGAGCATTACCTCTATGACATTTTGTTACTTGGCAAAGCCCATATTCACCTTTCAAGTTATATCGACTCCACAAATGCTGTCTATCTGGGAAACCTCACTCTCCCTCCCCTTATATTTTGTCTCTAGAAACAGCTCCATTCTCTAAGGTGTACCATGTGTGTGGTTTTGAGTACTCACGGTTGAGTGGATTCTTGTTTTGCACCACTGAACATTACGAACGACGCGTTAAAATAATATGTCGAGGAAGAATTTAAACAATAGTTAATGGCTTTCCTTACAGATCTTTTAAAATTGGTGCATTTTGTATTTATATGTAGTTTTTATAAACGCCATTTCCTTTTTTCGAAACTAAGTTTCTACTTTAGGAATTTTATGTCAAAAAAATTTCTTTTGAATGAACTATATCTGTTCCAAATTACAACCTTCTAGTACAAATTTTGTGCGAGATATTTAGAAAAAAAAGTTGTACAGTTTGTTTTTTGGGGGATCACCCTTACTTAACCTCTTGGTCACAAGACCACCCCCCCCCCCCCCACCCCAACCCCAACCGGTCAGCCTAGTTTTAAAAAGAGCAAACAAACAGAAAGAAAAATGTAACGGTGACTTATCAGTTTTCAGTTGTTAGGGTTTTTTTTAAAGAAAGGATAGCCATGTCATGCAACAAACACACTTGATCGATGGCTACAAAAAAGATGGTAAAGCAATTTGTTCATAGTATATTGGTACTTACATAAAATGAAGGATTGAGTGAATACATTAGTCACAAATACGTTACGACAGTGGGTAACTGCACAATCAATAAAAGCCTAACCTAGTTTTCCTAAACAATTTCCATTAACTTCAGCCATCCACATCGTGTAAAATGTAAGTTAATATCGATGTAACCTGTTGGCTTTCATGTGATACGCGATGAATGAATAATTTTGGCGCCTGCTCTTTCCTTTGTCCTTCACCGAAAATAGTCGTGCTTAGTGTCTGCTCTCACAGGCCTGCTGCACATTAGCGCGCGTAGATCGTGCAACAAGCGTTCTTCCCAGCTGGTACATAACAAGATTATGCACCTATGTGAAAGTGTTCGGTTGAAAAAATAAAACCCAAAAAACAACCCACTCTTGAGATCGTGGAAAAGTGGCAAAGGTTGACGGGTTGTAGGCATAGACTTATTTACTCCCAGACCGCACACGGCGATATCCGTCGCTCACTAAAAACTTCGCTGTGAAGTGTGCGCACCTTATGGGCGATTTACGCGTGGAGACAGAACTCATGGGTTTTCCCCCAAGGAACGTCCTCCACATGTTGTTCCCCGTGAGTCCATCCTCCAAGTTTTCCCCCAAGGAACGTCCTCCACATGTTGTTCCCCGTGAGTCCATCCTCCACATGTTGTTCCCCGTGAGTCCATCCTCCAAGTTTTCCCCCAAGGAACGTCCTCCACATGTTGTTCCCCGTGAGTCCATCCTCCAAGTTTTCCCCCAAGGAACGTCCTCCACATGTTGTTCCCCGTGAGTCCATCCTCCACATGTTGTTCTCCGTGAGTCCATCCTCCACATGTTGTTCCCCGTGAGTCCATCCTCCAACTTTTTCCCTTAAAGCCTAGGGGATTTAGACGCTAGAAGTCTGCAAAACCCGGATAAATATCCGGATAATCGGATAATCCTCAATAAGACAATATCCGAATTCAGACTCTTAACTCACTGTCCTGACCCCTCTGTCGAAGTGAGTGCACCAATTTATTGAAGTTATGCTTACCCGTTTGTCAAAAGTGGTTCTAACCCATTTGCTGATCAACAAAAATGTACGATCTAAGATATTTTTAAAATAAAAATCGATGATTATATGAGGATATTAGTGCTGGTTGGCAGGCATAATAATATGAGACAGAAAGAATAAATTATAGTAGTGTTCTAGTTCGCTTGTTTGTGTCAACGAGTGTGGCATTGGAGACACAACTCTCTCATTGATATTTATAGAGTAATCTACTTCCATCTGTCCACGTCTTCTCTAGTGGGACTGCTGAATTCTTGGAATTTTTCATGCGATTGATTATAATATGACGTTGCTAGGGTGACAAGCTGGTGGTCTGCCTCTTTTTCGTGGGCCTCAGTCTTACCTTGCAAGACAAGTGTTCGAAAGGTCAGTCTTTTGTTTCATAAAGCGCATGCCTTACATCTCTCAATTCCTAGCATTACTTAATGTTTTCTTGCTGTAACCATAGTTGTCAATAAGGATGATTTCATTTATTGCTGTTTTATTTGTTCAAATAATCCTAGTCGGCATTTTATGCAATCTTACCTCAGCTACTTCCATTTTTCCCCATCATCTTTTCTATTTATCCAGAATTTGCCGACGTCATGATGTTCAATTCGTATACTTAATTAGCTTTTCAGTTGTTTTCTTTTAAGATTATGAGGCCTGCTGAAATCATTTCACGTATTATTTAGATATTTTATTATGCGTTTATCCATGCCTACTCTTCGGTACATGATTCATTGTCCATTTTGACAATGCCAAGATAGTTAAAGTCAGTTTTTAGATAAGCCTTTTTTATCTTTATTTTGTGCGTGCTCAGTGTCGCAATTGATTTCGTTGACAAACAATTATTTACGCTTATGTATGATGTGTATCGATCTATATGAGAAATGTGTGCGCATTTGTGAGTGTTTGTTTGTTTGTGTGTGTGTGTATGTGTGTGTGTGTGTGTGTGTGTGTGTGTGTGTGTGTGTGTGTGTGTGTGTATGTGTGAGTGTGTGTTTTACACCCCATCGGCACAATATAGAACCTTTAGGAGGCTGGCTGCTTCGATCCAGCCAGTCAGGACCAGCCCTGGCAGAGAAGGATTCCACAAACGGTACATTAAAAAGTATAAAATCTCTAGTTTTACTTAACGACTTCCTGAATTTTATCTGGAAGTGGGGGGTTTGGAGAGACGGTCTTGTTGTTGTCCTGTTTTGACAAGTTGTTAGACTCGCTGTGAGCAGCCAGGTCAGAAGAGGTCACACAACTTCCGTCTGGTCGTGTCGTGAGAGTCCTGTAGTGTTGTGGGAGGGTTGATGGGGAGGTGAGAGAAAGAGGGGAGGGTGGTTAGAGAGATAGGGAAAGGTGATGCGAGAGAGAGAGAGAGAGAGAGAGAGAGAGGGAAAGAGAAAGAGGGAGAGAGAGAGAAAGGGGCGGGGAGAAGAGAGTTCTCTGGAGAAGGTCGTGGGATGGATAGAGAGAAAGAGGGGAGGAGAAGGGGGTAATTTAAAGAGAAAAAAAAGAGAAAGATACACACATACCAAAAAGAGAGATGGGGAGGGGGGGGGAGACAGAGAGAAAGAGACAGATTAGGGGTATGAATAACAGGAAAAAAGACAGACAGACAGACAGACAGACAGACAGACAGACAGACAGACAGACAGACAGACAAACAGACAGACAGAGAAGAGAGAGAGAGAGAGAGAGAGGGTGGGGGGACAAGGAGGGTTCACTGGAGAAGGTCGTGAGAAGATGAAGAGCAAGGTGGGGGGGGGGGGGGAGGGAAAGGGAAAGGGGAGAATTTAACCACTTCACTGCCGGCACCTAGAATTGAGTTATCGATCAGGTGTAAGAGGAAGAGCGGATTTCGTGCGCTTCATAAGCCCCAGTTTATAGGCATAAAAATCATTAAAGGCTTCTTTTTATGTTAGGGCTTTGATCACGTCGTTGTCGCTTTTCAACCATCAACGAAATCGACTACACAATGTAACCAACCGTGAGTTAGTATCGCCGACACCTCGGTGTTTACGAAACACTGCCCTCGCTTCCATACTTTAAAACTCTTTTTTTCCCCATCTTTTCGCCCGACCACTCTCACTTGGTGGATTAGGTGAAGAAAAACTAATTACCTACCTTTAGAGATTAAAAATAAAACATCTAGATATTAAGAAATAAGGCCAGTAATTGAAAATCTGACCAGATGCTTACATATGATTGCGTAGATTGTCTTCTATCAACAAGCGTCTGCTATCATTGTTTTGCATAGTTCAGCCTTTTGGAAGTAAGCACATGGGATTAGGTATAGTGTATGCCCATTTCGGAACTTCATGGTGACCGTAAAGATGGTTCCAGTAGGGAACGGGATAGAGGGTGCCCACGTCCCTCGTGACTCATTGGAGCAGAGGAAGATAGGACTAACGCTAACAGTACTTAAACGAAATCCCTCATCATCACTCATCACCACTATTAATGTTAAAATCATCACCTCTCTCAGATCAATGACTTACATCTATAATCCTGGAATCTCTATCCGCTATTACAGTTAATTGATATACTAAGTATGCATGTAATACACTATTGGACACAATCATATGCACTTTTTTCTACTAATCAGATGGCGTCAATCTCATATAAATGGGCAAGGGAAAAAAAAAGAAGGTATAGTGTATGCGAAAGAACAAAACCCATGAAATTAACAAATTAACAAAAACTGAGAAGGGGGAAGAGAATGACTTTCCACAGACACAAAAGGATATAAAGCCACATTGAATCATGTGCTTTAAATCATGGTAATACAAATGAAGGGCACAAGGGGAAAACCAGCGATGTTAGGTTTGTGCAATTTCGAGAAAATTGAAAAACTAACTGTAAAGACTTTTAACTCTTTTTCTGCTACAATGATCTCTAAACTGTTTAGATTGACTTCAAGTATGATCATTTTTGTTTAACAATGAGAAATGTTCACAGTCCTCGTGTAACGGGTGTTTCGGTGAGAGCCAAATAGAAAAATTATGGAGCAAACTGACAGCGCTGGTTTTTCCCTTGTAAGCTGTTGGCAAGGTCTCCATCTTCTAGGAAGTCAGTGAATTGTGAGTTTCTTTACTCATTTGTGAATACAAAAAAAAACAACTAAATGATTCAACCAAGACAATTGCGCACCATTTTGTAATACTTAACTATGTTTTTGGTTTTTCTTATGTACGTAATATTCATTTTTGGATGAGGACTCTGAGTCATAAGACTCTTGGGTGGCACTATGTAGTCCAGCATGGTGCTTAGTTTAGTTTTAGATTTAGTAGAGGTTTTACGGCGCTCGCAACTGCATAAGGTCATATGAGCGTCAGAAGATTAAAGGTGTTACAAGAGAGTAACAAACATAAAAAAGAAGAAGGAGAGATAAAGACGATAGATGGAGAAAAGTTGTCGGACCAGAACACCTTTAAGATCTTCATGTCTGCATATTTAGCAGCTTTGAAGGTCAGCGGACTCTTACAGAGGGGTTTCAGACGCTGGAGTCTTGCAGCACTCTTCTTTTCCACTGGATTCATAATGATTGCGGTGTTTTACGGACCACTCCAGCTCTCTCTCTCTCTCTAAACCGCTTTAGCTGAGGATGGGCATGTGAGATGCAGATTTCAAGCAGAAGTCGAGTGGCTACAAAGGCAGGAGACACGGTAGTACAGTTTAAGGTTTTCTGACACATTCTGGAATACGGCTGGTGTCATCCTCACTATCTGGAACAGCGAGGGTTTCCCAAGGGCTGTCTTGAATTGCTCCACCCAACTGGCTGGCATATCTACAGTGACCTTCTCATTCACCAATGCCATGTCACTGTCGCATCCCATGTAGCTGGGGCCTCTTACTGGAAACGACATTTTCACTTTGGCGTACCTTTCCTGGTGGACACCAACTTGATAGAGAAACCAGATCACCGTCCAGTTCTTGTTCTGGCCTGCGACAAGTCACATCAACTGGCAGAATGTGTAGAAAGTTATGTAGCACATCAGCTGGCAGATGGGTAGAAAGTTATGTGGCACATCAGCTGGCAGAATGTGTAGGAAGTTTTGAAGCACATCAGCAGGCAGAATGTGTAGAAAGTTATGAAGCACATCAGCTGGCAGAATGTGTAGAAAGTTATGAAGCACATCAGCTGGCAGAATGTGTAGGAAGTTTTGAAGCACATCAGCAGGCAGAATGTGTAGAAAGTTATGAAGCACATCAGCTGGCAGAATGTGTAGAAAGTTATGAAGCACATCAGCTGGCAGAATGTGTAGAAAGTTATGAAGCACATCAGCAGGCAGAATGTGTAGAAAGTTATGAAGCACATCAGCAGGCAGAATGTGTAGGAAGTTTTGAAGCACATCAGCAGGCAGAATGTGTAGAAGGTTATGAAGCACATCAGCTGGCAGAATGTGTAGAAAGTTATGAAGCACATCAGCTGGCAGAATGTGTAGAAAGTTATGAAGCAGCTTGCTGGCAGAATGTGTAGAAAGTTATGAAGCAGCTTGCTGGCAGAATGTGTAGAAAGTTATGAAGCAGCTTGCTGGCAGAATGTGTAGAAAGTTATGAAGCACATCAGCAGGCAGAATGTGTAGAAAGTTATGAAGCACATCAGCTGGCAGAATGTGTAGAAAGTTATGAAGCAGCTTGCTGGCAGAATGTGTAGGAAGTTATGAAGCACATCAGCTGGCAGAATGTGTAGGAAGTTATGAAGCAGCTTGCTGCCCACATCGTCTCCACCTTTTTTGCCGACTGTCTCGTAACAGTACAGGTGAACTTTTGGTACAACCAGAGAGTTTTGATGTGGGGGAAAACACCGATATTGAAGAAAACCCGATCAAAAACACGTCTAATAATAGACTGATGAAGGGTTAATGTTTAATTAAAAAACGAAACTGATTTCACCTTCCTTTTTATATCAGAGGTGCGGTTTCTTTCACCTGTAGACTGTAGACTATAATCTACGCCCTAACAAATGAAAAATAGGGATATTCAGAGGCGAGCCAGGGCCCGCGTTATTGACCGCCAACTTTACTAGTGTAATCCAATCCTTTATACCTCTTCAGGATGTGAATGGCTGACTGCACAGGTCATAGTAGCAATTAATTTCATTTCTCTCACTGAACCGGAGGTAATTTAGTTTTCCGCATAAGTGAACAGTCCATTGGAAATGGTGGCTCGCCCACTTCCCCGGTGTCAATACAATTTACTTAGGCCATATGGTTACCACAAACACCAGCAGGTGCCGTTCTCTGACAAAACGCCTTTTTTCTTATTCTCAGCGGTTTCGACAAGTCGATGAATTTCGGGGGGGGGGGGGGGTGGTATTATATTGTTGAGCACAGAATGACATTCTCTGCAGCGTGCAAGATCAACCGTTGATGTACTGTGCCAAATAGTTTAAATATTATAGAAGAAAACCGAAAATCGTTGATTTCTCGAAACTGCAGTAAATAAGAAAAAGTCGTTTTGTCAGAGTGCGGCAGTGGCACGCCCTGACGAGCTTGCAGCCTATTTAGTTGACCCTGGTTTATTTATGACGTCACAAAGGCTTGTGGTTATTTCCGTAAACATCTTTTGATGCCTTGTCAATTACATGTTATTACATCATGTATACTGCTTTCTACATGACTCGTTCATTAATTAGTGGTAGGATACTTATCTCTGACCTTCGACCTTCAAGCTCGTCATGTATTATCAGTGTGACGCTTATGGCATTCTTTCCCACATTTTTTTTTCTAGTTTTTCTCCTTTAGTGACAGTAGAACATTCTGGAACAGAATAGTGAGAATAGCAAAATCTCAGAAGTTCCAGGTGAACTCTGAGCATATTATAGACATCGAGCACCAAGAAGCTAGTAGTCAATATGAAGAGTACCGTCGAAAACAGAACACGTTAGCCTGAATAGTTGGTTATGTATTTAGTAAGGAAAAAAAGTTGATTGAAGAACTTAGGGTCAACTGAATTTTGACTTGGATGTTGGAGAAGAAGAAGAAGAAGAAGAAGAAGAAGAAGAAGAAGAAGAAGAAGAAGAAGAAAAAGAAGAAGAAGAAGAAGAAGAAGAACAACAACAACAACAACAACAACAACAACAACAACAACAACATCATCAAAAGCAGCAACACCAATAACAACGAAAGCAGCAGCCTGAGCAGTATCTGCCCCAAGAATCTCTAACTCGTTTAAATCACAAAGTCCCCAAAAGTACGTTAAACCTACAACTATCATCGCTGCACGATGATCACCCACCAAAGCATCCTGCTGAGGCCAATGTAACAAGGGCGGCAGTTATCTCTATGGCTCTGTTCAACGTGCTGGGACCAGTGGCGGGTAAAATCCGGATAACCGGATACTTCTCAGAGAAACAGTATCCGAATTCAGACTCTTAAACTCTCTTTCCTGACCCGTTTGCCGAAGTGGGAGTGCCCATATTTTGAAGTGCTTCTTTTAACCCATTTAATTTGCCCGAGCGGTTCATGACACATTTAATCGCAGAAGAGAAGCGCTACACTAACATTATCCGGATTTTGCTAAAGCGACTCATTGCCCTGCCCGTGCTGGGAAGATGGGCAGTCTGGGTTTCCACTTGACGTGGCAGGACAGCGGTAATTGCCGGCCCCCCAATGATAATCCACTAGCAACAACGCCGCATTGCTACACTCCCCGATATGTGGCACGACGCGGTTGAATCAGGCGTTCGTCAGTTTTGGGGCATCTGGAATTATTTATGTCATCTTAAAGTTTGTTGATTCGATTATATTTTGACGAAAAAAAATAGACTCCTATCTTGAATAGAAGCCGCGATATTTGAGACTGAAGGAGATTGGGGTCGCCTGGTTTCAAATGTAAAATTAGCGAGAAAATGGCTGCCAAAGGTTGGTTATTTCAAAAGCTTGATAGTCCTTGGAAACTAAAAATTTACATTTGTTGAGACTTAAATTATTGTTTTTCAGTAAAATCCACACAGAAATATGTTTTTAAATGGACATAAAAAGTGTTGAGCCATAAACCAAAACTTAGAAAAAAATTGTCAAACTGGAGGAAAAAATGCCGATATCTTCGATTTATATATTTTGACTATCGCCTGATTCCACCACGATGCCTCACATAGTATTTCCCCCAACTTTAGGATGGTCGCTGGCTAATGTGGGTAGTCTTTGGTTTGCTCTTAAAGTGCAAGCTTTTGTATATTTCTATAAAGAATGATGATGATGATGATGACGACGATGATGATGATGATGATGATGATGATGATGATGATGATGACGATACAAAATTATAACGATAATGATGATGATGAAGATGATGATGATGATGATGATGGTGGTGGTGGTGGCAATGATGATGGTGGTGGTGGTGGTGGTGGTTTTTACTGCTAGTGTAGTCATTTATACTTTGAATGTTCCTGGCGAAGTCTGAACAGGGCGAAACGTTGAACGTGTCGTTATATTATATTTTGGAAATACCTCCAAGGCTCAACCTTTTCAACTCTCTGCTGTATACAATGATGATGATGATGATGATGATGATGATGATGATGATGATGATGATGATGATTTTTTTTCTTTCCATAATGGGCCGGGCGGACTCCACAAAGAAATCTTCGAGAGAGAGAGAGATGGAGGCTCTTTTTCGTCTCCATTGTCAATATGCTTAGCGGCACCTCCACTCGTCCAAATAACTCCATTCGAATTGCCATTGTTCCTGGACATTCAAACATATTTTTGACACCCTCCTTGTCATGGCCGCATCTTCGGCAACATGATGATGATGATGATGATGATGATGATGATGATGATGATGATAATGATGATGATGATGATGATGATGATGATGATGATGATGATGATGATGATGATGATGATGACGATGATGATGATGATGATGATGATGATGATGATGATGATGATGAGGATGATGATGATGATGATGATGATGATGGTGATGATGTTGATGATAAATAAAACAAATTTCAGCTCCAAACTTGTGTCGAAGCTAGTTTACAGCTGTGTGTGATGCACGAGTGGTTCCCTGTCAGAGAAATGTAGTTCTTTTTTTTCCATGGCACAGTCTCTAATTGTCTTTGGTGGCTAGCATAACGAGTAAGATTCTTGATTTCAGATACAAGTATCAAGTTTTCGTTATCTCTCTTCAGTCCAAAATGTAGGTCAGCTAGTTGTCCACGCAGCTAAATCGTCTCGATATTTATGTAAAGCTTAGTCTTATTGCGCTTGTCTCCGAATCGGAAAGTCCGGGGTCGAGCCTTGGTTCGGACACGGATTTTTTTCGCCCCATGCAGTCCACCCAGCAGTAATGGGTACCTGACTTCAATTCGAGTTGGGGAAGTAAAGGCGGCGTAGAGATGAACTGGCCACCTTACCACAATATGCCGAAGGCCCAAGAAGTCGTCTCACTAACAAGACAATCCCCAATGTCCGGATCGGATACGGGAACTACTTTACTTTATAATCTTATTACCATGCTTTGAGCGCTATAATAGGCCTACCGTCCTGCTGGGTTGTATAATAATATGACTATTGATTTAGTCTCACAAATTAACCTTCGGTACAGGCGAACAGTTTGAATAATAGTCAATTGGTGCATCACTGCCCAAGTACTATCGTCGCGCGTCGTCTTTGCCGCTCCAAAACCAATCAAGTAATATTGTAAAGAACCTGTCTCCTTATACGGGGTGCCCACTACTGATGAGATCGGCCGAAGGGGCCGATCGCCCGACTCGATCGTCTCAAAAGCAAATGTGTATGTTTTCAGTTTCAGGCAATCGAATCGGACGATCGGCCCGATCCAGCCGTAGTAGGATCCCCGTATTACCCGTCGACAGCGGCCGGTCCATGTAGCGATCGAGATCTTGTCGCGCGCGACAGACTGGGGGTGTGACAGGTTTAACCCTAACCGTACGCCCTGGGGTCATTTTGTACCCTCGGGGTTGTATTCTTAACATATTAGAATACTCCAAGTGCGAAAATCTCTTTTAAACGTTCACTATGTCTCAAAAATTATTTTAAAAACTTTGACACACTGCTATACAAAGTGTACTGATTGGCGTTCATATGACCTTAATTATGCAGTTGCGAGCACCGTAAAACCTCTACTAAAACTAAAAGCGTAAATCCGATCAACGAGTAAATTTCCTCTTTGGAAAGTGGTGGCACAGAGTTCCCCAGGTCGTATGGATACGATAGTAAAACATGACGTTCGGATAGGGTTAACTAGCCGTGTGTTGTTGTCGTGCAAAAGGATACACACCTCGCGACGCGTCGCAAACGATTGCCGTTCACGACGCAACGTAAGCCGCGCATAAGGAGACATACTACTAGGGGGTCAGGGGTTAAGGGTTGGGGGTTAGGGTTAGGACTTACAGGTTAGTTTTTTAGTTTAGTTTTAGAAGAGGTTTAACGGCGCTCGCAACTGCATGAGGTCATATGAGCGCCAGGAGTTACAGGTTAGTGGTTGGGCTTATACTGGTTAGCATTAGAGTTATTGTCTGTGATAGGGTTACAATTAGGGTTATGGTCTGTGATAGGGTTACAATTAGAGTTATTGTCTGTGATAGGGTTACAATTAGGGTTAAGGTCAGGTTGTTAAGCAAAGAATCGTTTTTGACGGGTTGAAGAAGCAGTTATGAAAATGAATACGGAAAGAATGCAGGTTACTTGAAGATTTATCCACTAATCTACTTAACGTTTCATCAAGCCTGAAAAGTCTCTTAACAGTAACCCAAGCCATAGAATGTCTTTTCTCAAAGCACAGGTAGAAAAATTATAAAACTATGGTGAGCAACTAAGATCTGTTTTGAGTCTCAAACAAGAACGTTTGTGACAGACTTTCCACGGATGATTGATATGCAGACAGACAAGGATTGAGGAGAATTGCCTCTCGCTGTTGCAGAAAGGCCATTGTCAATCAAACAGAACGGAGACATGTAAATGAACACTCGAACAAACTTATCAGACAAACGACAGACGGACTGAAAGATTACATTGTAAGTCTCAGAGACGATGCTGTTGCATAACTGTGTCAGTTGCGCTTTTAGCTGACTGTTTATGACGTCATTGCTGCGCCTGAAGCTTTCCTGGAAAAGAAACCCTTAGATCTACCAAAAAAACAAAACAACAACGGAATCCCGCCGTCTGTCAACCCTTAGATCTACCATCCCCCCCCCCAAAAAAAAAAACAAAAAAAAAATTCTTCCCTCCCCGCCTGTTAACCCTTACCAAAAACAAAAATCCCTCCCGCCCCGTCTGTCAACCCCGGAGCGGCCCCGGCACGTCCCTGGAGTCAGCTGAACCATTTGCTCAACTCTACTCTCAGCGCTGTGTGAGGCCAGTCACTGGGGGACGTGTGCGTGAAGCAGAACTAACCGAAAGCTGTTCACGTCACTCCCACCCACTCCTGGCCCGATCGGATAGTAGATCGAGGATTACTGTTTCCTCTACGTCCAACCTCCGCGAGTAAATGATTTGTGAACGTTTTCATACAGCACAGGAATCTCGCGCTCATAGGACCTTATTCTGCAGTTGCGAGCGCCGTAAAACCACTACTAAAACTAAATAGCACAGGACATGGATACAGCATTATTTTTTTCATTATTCTTTTTGTGAGGACTTCCGTAACGAGCGACCACAATATGAGACAGAATATAACAGAGGGGTAGGGTTAGGATTTAGGTTTCAGTTTGGGGTAAGGTTAGGGTGTGGAGTAGGGTTAGGGTTAATGTTAGGGGGTCTCTTATTTATTGTGTTTGTTGGGGTGGTCGCTCGTTACGGATGTCCGTCCTTTCATTTTTTTCTCATGTTGCATTCGAAGCAGGTTTGTTGTGGAGAGGAGCCGTGAGTTTACCAGAGGTGAGTACAATTAATTGGATATTCTTATTATTGGAAGAATTAATACATGACTATGTATAAAACAAAAACCTACCTGTTTCTTTAAATTCCCTCGGCTGTCGAAAAGGTCTTAATGTGTCGAGTAGAAAGAGAGGCGTGAGAGAGAGAGAGAGAGAGAGAGAGAGAGAGAGAGAGAGAGAGAGAGAGAGAGAGAGAGAGAGAGAGAGAGAGAGAGAAGTATGGTTCCAACTGGGATAAAGGAGTGTCCGAAGATAAGAAGGTTATTCTATTATTATTATTATTATTATTATTATTATTATTATTATTATTATTATTATTATTATTATTATCATTATCATTCATTATCATTATCATTCATTATCATTATTATTATTATTATTATTATTATTATTATTATTATTACTATTCTATTGCTATATTTATTTTTATTATTATTATTTTTAGTATTTTTTATTGTTGTTGTTCTATTATTATAATTTTTTTCTATTGTTATTATTATTATTATTATTATTATCATTTTTATTATTAATATTATTATTATTATTGTTGTTGTTGTTCTTGTTATTGTTATTATTATTATTATTGTTGTTATTGTTGTATTATTATCATTATTATTATCATTATTATTATTATTATTATTATTATTATTATTATTATTATCATCCTTCTTCTTATTATTCGTTTTCTTCTTCTTCTTCTTCTTCTTCTTCTTCTTCTTCTTCTTCTTCTTCTTCTTCTTCCTCTTCTTCTTCTTCTTCTTCTTCTTCTTCTTCTTTTCTTCTTCTTCTTCTTCTTCTTCTTCTTCTTCAACTTAACCGTCAGAACCACACAATCAAAAGAAATAACAATAATTCCCTTGCTCAGAATTCTAAGCTTACTATAGTTTTAGTACTGCTGGGAAAATGACGGCGACAGGAAAGGTTACAGAGCTATAATTTTTCATTCCCTTCATTAATCACCGCGTGCTCCCGCGTGTGTGCGTGTGTGTGTGTGTGTGTGTGTGTGTGTGCGCGCGCCCGTGTGTGTGTGTGTGCGTGTGTGTGTGCGCGCGTGTGTGTGTGTGCGCGCGCGCCCGTGTGTGTGTATGTGTGTGTGTGCGTGAGCGTGTATGTGCGTGTGTGTGTGTGCGTGTGTGTGTGTGGGGGGGGGGGGGGCGGTTGCAAATATCCAGTGGCGGCTCAACTAACAGTGCGCCTGTACTAACATTTTCCTCTGCGGAAAAAGTTCGCCCACTAACTGCGGCTAATAATTACGTTGTAATCCTGAGTACGGTAAAACTATCGCTTTTTGCCATTTTTTAAATTCTCACAATGTACAATGTCCCTTCTGCGTGAACCAAAAATCCGTTGAAATGTAAACGTTATTAGCGAAAAGAACGTTAAATATACTTGCACGTTTAGGCATAGCTTATAAAGAGCAAACATTCTAGCTGGGACTCGGGACTTCAGAAAGTGGACGCGTTGCATTAAATTTTTTCTTTAGTAAGCGTTTTACTGCACTTGCAACACGGTCATATAAGTGCCGAAGATTAAATGTGTTACAAGAGAGTAACAAACAAAACAAAAAAAGAAGGAGGGGCGATACGGACGATAGATGTTTGATAGGAAAGAAGGAGCAAACCACACCAGAGCAAGTGGGTGGTTGGAGGGTGCCACTGGTAGGTCCTACTTCTTTACTTTCCCCTCTGTTGTTTCTGTCTGTTTGTCTTACTTATTCCCCAGAACTAAATGACCATTATTGTGTCGATTTGCTTCTCTTAACTCAAACTCACACCAGAGCACCCGCTTACTCACTTATATTAATTTAGCTACAGTCGGGAGTACGTTTTTTCCTTCCAGTACGGTACATCGAGGTTTTACTGGTATTCATTATCGTGTGGCTCACCGTACAGTCCCTAACGGGGGCTCTCGTGGCCTAGAGGTTAAGGTGTTGGCCTCTCATTCAAAAGGTCCCGGGTTCGAATCCGGGTAGCGACCAAAATATTTTCTTCTCTAAATTTGTCTCCTTTCCCCTCCTTTCCTGCTCTCTAGCAGTGTTCTGTCGTCTGCTTTCGTCTCCTCTTTCTGCCCCCACCCCTTCACCTCCTTTGCCCCCTCCTCTGGGCTCCTGATTCTTTCTGCAGCCTTTCTACTGCTACTCATTGGCCTCTTCTTACTGCTGTCTTTCAGCCACACCCCTGATCTTCTAGTAGGAAAGATCTACACCTAGCCTTCTCGGACAAGGGCGAAAAATCTCGGAGGTCCCGTGTGCAAGTTGTGCACGTTAAAGATCCCTTGGTGGTCTAAAATCGATAAGAGTAGGCTTCGGCCGCCACCCGGGCAAAATTCAAAAGTTCCTACCAACTGATAAAGTTTAGTGTGTCCCGCGCGCTCATATGACCTTATGCAGCTGCGAGCGCCGTAAAACACTTACAAAAACAAACAAAACAGTCCCCTTACAACTTCCATTATATACCCTTCCATTTTGTGAGGAGGGGAAGCAACTGCGGACGTGATTTCTGCGTCGTGACGTCATATAACCCGCTCTACATGTTGCGTTTCATCTTGGTACTGTGTAGAGTATCTATTTTGTTTCGTTTTAGTAGAGGTTTTACGGCGCTCGCAACTGCATAAGGTCATATGAGCGCCAAGGGGTGGTTGTCAACTGAGAAGTCCTTACAGGGAATCAAGACTTACTCTGCTCACCTATAGCTTAAACAGCACAAAGTCTGCTTTCACTATCAAGGCACCCCGGAAAATAGCGGGTCACAAGAGTGTGACAAGCCTACAAAACAAAAGTAGAAGAAAAAGACTATAGTAAAGATTAGGAAGGAAAAGGCAGCAGTTCCCTGTTGTAGTTCAGTCACAGTTACGAGCAAGACATTGTTGGATCAGCCCATTTATAATGCTACTGTGCATTAGAAAGAGAAATGCCTGTCCCCCCCCCCCCCCCCCTTTGGGAATGGCTTAAAGACACTTCAGCTAGTGGCACATCCCCGGGCGTAGAGTATCTATGAATGCGCGTTGACCGGCTCTCCAAAACTGCCTTTTTTTGGTAAGAATCACTAGTTTCATAAATGCTGTTAAACATCTGACGATACACATGGAAAAAAGACACACAGTTACATAGGAGAGATTAATTCTAAACTCTCTGGCAACACAAATGATTAAAAGGTTGTTATGATAAAATATTTAACTAAATCATTATAATGTAATAATAATATATTATCTTGTTCCTGTGCCCGCGGTGGGTGCCTGATGTTTGAAAAATCAATTTGTAAAGAGTAAACTTTTCGTGGGTTACGTGCTTAATGTGAGGTTTAGCGCTATTATATATTATTAGCTGGGGCCCCTTTCGATGAAAGGAATGATCGGCGGTGTCTATACGTCCTTATACTAACCGTTCTCTGACCGTCTAGGCTGGTACTTTAATATCAACTAAAAGTCATTGGCCAACAATATTTACACTCTAAAGGAATGGGGCAATAAATCTTCAGAGATGCAAAAAATTATAAGGTCTAGATCTATACTCTCAAAACAAAACGCGCCTCGCGAAATATCACTTCCGGATTGTCTAAAATTACAGAGACAGAAGCGTCGGCCTACAAAAGCGATCGACGAAATAAAGAAATTTAGCTTTTTGCAGCAAAACTGTCTCAAAACTGAAAAAACCAAGGGCGCCATGCTCTGGAGAATATTTTAAAGAATTTTTTGGCAAAAACTGCAGGTCGATCGATGAAGCCATTAAAAAGCCTTTTGAATAGCAAAATTCGGCCACCACAAATAGATAATAGATTACTCCGCCTTTCTGCTGCGACGTTGTAGTATCCCTTTAAGAACGGCCTTGAGGGGGGAGGGAGAGAGAGCAAGAGAGAGAGAGAGAGAGAGAGAGAGAGAGAGAGAGAGAGAGAGAGAGAGAGAGAGAGAGAGAGGGCGAAAGAAAGTGAGTGAGTGAATGACAGGCAAACAGACAGACAGACAGACAGAGATAATGAGAGAAGAACAGAGAGAGATAGTAAGAGAAAGACTAAGAGATAAAATGAGAAAGCAAAGAGTGAGATGAAGTGGGGACGAATGAGAGACAGTAGAGGTAGAGAGGGGGGGGCAGAGATAGGGAGAGAGCGAGAGAGAGAGAGCGAGAGTGAAAAAGAGAGAGAGAGAGAGAGAGAGAGAGAGAGAGAGCGAGAGAGAGAGAGAGAGAGAGAGAGAGAGAGAGAGAGAGATGTGGGCTGGGGATAAATAGGTCCTGACCCTCGATCGTGATAGAGGTTAATATAATACGCTATTCCACTATTCACCGTTAGCAGTATCTGTGATGACAAAGAAGGCTGTCTTCGCCAATGTCACCAAGATATAGACATAATACAAAAAGAAACAGATTGAAAGAAGTACAAAGGTTTCATTTAGAAGTAACGCAGAGAGAGAGAGAGAGAGAGAGAGAGAGAGAGAGAGAGAGAGAGAGAGAGAGAGAGAGAGAGAGAGAGAGGGGAGTACTAAGACGTACATTAGAAAGGACGTGCGGGGAGGTGTCTAGAAAAGAAGAGAGGGGATTATTTCTGGGTATGATTACTTCCTTATTCCAAAGGATTGTTAATTGATTAGTTTTAGTAAGAGTCTTATGGCATTCGCAACACAATAAGGTCATATAAGTGCCGAAGATTAGAGGTGTTACAAGAGAGTAACAAACACACACAAAAAAAGAAGGAGGGGAGATAAAGACGACAGATGTTTGATAGGAAAGACGAAGCAAACCAAACAAGAACACCTGCCAACCACCCACGGATTGTTAATTGATTGTCCTGAGTGTAAAAAACCAACAACAACAAACAAAACAAAACAAAAACAAACAAACAAACGCAAAAATACCCACACGTAGCTCGAATGAGGAAAGAAAACTGAACACAAATACCTAATATTATTATGCAGGTAAATTTTCTATTTATTTTTGTCTACACTAGTTTGGACAAAAATGGCGTGAATGTGAGGTTAAGAGGAAACTTTACCTCGATAGCGAGCACTTTTTCATTGCGAAAACTCGGAGATTTTTAGTGCACCTACGTACTTAACTGTGCCTCTATGGGGGTTCAATACGTAATGTCAATAATAATTATAAGCACAGACGCGATCTCGCGTCACGTCACTGAACGATACGCAGAAGAGCGGAACGGGGGAGGGGATGGGGGAGGGGGGAGGGGGTGAAGTTGTAGAGGGTGGGGGGGGGGGGCAATAAGAGATTTTGAAAGAAAGGGGCGAGGGGTCGTGAAGGGGAGGGAGGGGAGAAACGTGTGGCGGTTGTCCAAGAAGGAAATAGAGATCAAGAGCAAGAATTGCGAGACTTCGTAATTTTTTTTTTTCGGACAGGAATTGATGAAGCGATAATGAAACTACGGTGCAAGGACAAAAGCGGAACCTGAGTCCTCTGTTTGGAACTCGCTTGACCTGCTACGTACGTGCACTTGCTGGGCTCTCCAGTATCCGTAGGGACATGGATTCATCCGAGTCGCTCTGTCGACGAGCGCTAAAGACGTTGTTTTTTAAATTTATTTTAAGAAGGGGGGGGGGGGGGGGGGGGCTCAAGTACACTTTCACGACGGAAAAAATGAAACCCGAAGCTGAAAATTAGAGTGGCGTGCGAGTGGCAATCCAGCAGGTGCCAAGCATACAGTAACTATTCGGAGATGCACTCACGCACACAGAGGCCCTGTTTTGGGGGGTCAAACTGCGTATCGTTTACTGCAGATCACACATACAGCCACTAAAACTATAACAAATCTTTATTTTTCAAACAAATTTCAAACCTAACTGCAAAATATCAAATTATGGGTTAAAAGTCAATGCAAGGAACCAGACTTACTCTGTTCTCCTCTCTAGCTTCAACAGCACTAAGTCTTTGGCTTCGACTATCAAGGTGCCCTGGAAATATCGGGTCACAACAGTGTGACAAACATACAAAACAAGTAGAGGAAAATGACGATAGTTAGGATTTGGAAAGAAAAAGCAGCAGTTCAGGCACAGTTATGAGCATGACATTGATGAATCAGCCCATTTACAATTTTACAGAGCATAAGAACTTGTTAATGTTTCCCCTTTGTGAATGGCCTAAAGAAACTTCAGTCAGTAACACAGCCCGAGACGGTGGAGGGGGGGCGGGGGGGGGGGGGGCAGTTTTCTCCGAATTACATGTTGGGTGTTGGTAAACAAAACAAGCAGGGCTTTTTTCTTTCCTAAAATTCTCAATTATTCATGATATTTGTAATTATTTCTAAATTTTAATATTTTAGCTAAGTGAAGAAGCGTAAAACTCGATTTTTATAATCTGTCAGCTGCTCGAGCATGCAATTCAGAAGGTGTCAGAATACAAAGGCAGGGTTTGCGGGTTCGGGGGTTCGAGCCTCATTGTGTCTTTGGGAAAGGTACTTCACCCAAGTGAGAATGGGTGCTCAGTGCTCGGACATAGGTAGGGAAATAGCTTGTCAGTATGTTATTGCTTTAGCGCCTATAAAATGGCAGCTTCCACTATATTATTATGCTCCTCAGGAAGTAGAGATTGTTTCAGAATGCTATCATGTCTGCTGGGGTAATAATATAGATTGTGAAGCGCATAGAACTTGCTGGGGAGCGGAAATTGCGCTATGAAAGTGATATCTATTATCATTATTATAATTATGATGTAAAAGAGGTCCTCCAAAAAAAAGCATATCATCAACATAAACCACCCTCAGAGCCCTTGACCAAAAAATGCAACTCTCCTCAACATCTGACGATATAAAAAGAAGGATAAAATTAAGTAAAGTAGGCCTATAATCTGTTTTGTGTATTTATACTTTATCCTACTATTCAGTATAGATCTAACAACGTTCTGAGTGTTCGAGTTGAAGTTACAAAGCAATTCAGCTTGTTCTAAAACTGTTCACAATCTCAGAACACTTTAGAATATCCATAAACCGAAGAAAAAAATGGAATTAAAATATTGAAAACCTAAAGACTTTGAAACGCTCTTCAATGGATCCTATCTCTGTCCGAACAATAGAGATATAAGACAGGAAATGGCTAGATATTTCTGAGAATGGGATAGCTTAAAGGACAAACCCTCCTCCCCTCCCCCACTCCCCCCCCCACTCCCCCCCCCCCCCACTCCCCCATCAAATTCCACTTTCACCTGCACTCCAAACCTCAAGAGTAGCCGCCTTTGTATGGTAGCAAGAACCGTTTGGGGAACGCCGAAAGTTTACAAATGAATGGTCAGCACCAGCACATTGCCCCAAACTTAAAGCCTTACAATTACATCTATTACCTTTGGGGCTTTTGACTCAAGAGTCCACGGAAAGAAACCACAAACGGTCGATGTTGAACTGGACGTCCAAAGAATGGACGCCAAAACGTGCCAACTGATTAGTTAAAACTTCCAGTGGCGTATTGAAGCTTGTGTGGAGAGAAATGGACAACACTTGGAGATTTACATAGCCATCGTCTCCCTCAGTTTATTTCGTACTATAATTGTTGTATAAATGTGTTCTTCAATGCACCTGTAGTGACTTTTTAAAAAATATTTGAAAAAGAACAGTATATTTGATTTTCAAGCTGTTGCAAATTTTTGCGTTTCATTCAATTTTGGTTGACGTTTTATTGACTTGAATATTTTTCGAAACTGACAGTTGCTGTTTTTCATATTTTCAAATGTTATGTCCCGCTAGTTGAATTTTATTCTTCCAAGGTTCTGTTGACATTGATATAAAGATAGCCGAAATACCGCCCTTTAAATAAGTCCTTTACTTTCTTTTTTTTTTTTTTGACACCCAGTACAGTTTATCCCTAGTTCCTAACTATAACATAATTTTAATAAAGAGGCGGGAATATAATTCCCATCTTTTAAAAGACTCGGCCAAGTTTGCATAGAGCCTAATAGAGATGGTATATATGCAAAAAAGGATCCACTCTGTTGATCATAATTACAAAGAAAGGTTGTTTTACGAAGATGAAGTCACCCCCGGGGCGGTGCCACTGACTGTTACAGTGTCCTAAGGCCTTTCCCAAAGGGGGGACATTTCTCGTTCTAATGCACAGTAGAATTGTAAATGGGCTGATCCAACAATGTCTTGCTCATAACTATGCCTGAACTACAACAGGGAACTGCTGCTTTTTCTTTACTAATCCTTACTATCGTCTTTTTCCTCTACTTCTTTTGTATGTATGTCACACTCTTGTGACCTGCTATTTCCGGGGTGCCTTGATAGTGGAAGCAGACTTTATGCTATTGAAGCTTGAGAGGTGAGCAGAGTTAGTCTGATTCCCTGTAAGGACTTCTCTGTTGACATCAACGTCTTGGCGCTCATATGACCTTATTCAGTTGCGAGCGCCGTAAAACCTCTAGGCTACTATAACAAAACAGAAGATGCACTCATAACTGTCGCACGCACAAACATGTTCCTGTGCCGGTCACCGACAAGAAAGAAATCAGTCAATTCTGACCGTGGGTCAATAAGACTTGCTCACCCATCCACGCTATGGAATTCACTCAACAAACACTCACGCGTATGTGGTTAGTGGCCGGGTGCTCTGGTGTAGTCTGCTCCTTTTTTTCCTATCGAACATCTGTCGTACTTATCTCTCCTCCTTTTTTTTAAATGTTACTCTCTTGTAACACACTTATTCTTCGGCACTTATATGACCTTATTCTGTTGCAAGTGCCGTAAAACTCTTACTAAAAACTAAACTTAAAAACCCCACTCAAGTCTATCAACGCTGCTTGACGTTCATGTCATCAGCTTTCCTGAATCAGTGTTCGACACCTGGGGATATTGATCGATGATTTATGCCCAGATGTCGTGATATCGTTCAAGAATCAATTCACCTTTGACAGCTTATGTTTTTTTCCACTTTCCTAAGGGGTTTTCTGTTTTTTTTATTTTTTTTATTTCCTTAGCTCTTTCTCTGTTTTCTTTTCCTTAATCTAATACATTGAAAAAGTAAGCATAATTTTAGCGCTCAACTTAATGGGGTTATGTTCCCATTTGTCAAAATCAGTCTGAGCGCGTTTTTATCTGTAGCTTGCTATAACAAAACTTCCTTTCACTCTCCCTTCTGGCTCTCATATGACCTAAGTGTGCAGTTGCGAGGGCCGTAAAACCTTTATTAAAACTAAAAAAACAACTCTCCCTTCTCTCTCTCTCTCTCCATCTCTCTCCATTTCTCTCTCTCTCTCACTCCATCTCTCTCTCTCTTCATCTCTCTCCATCTCTCTCCATCTCTCCCCATCTCTCTTCATCTCTCTCTCTCTCTTTTTATCTCTCTCACTCTCTCTTTTCCTCTTTCCTACTCTCTCTCTCTCTGTCTCTCTCTCTCTCTCTGTCTCTGTCTCTCTGTCTATCTGTCTGTCTGTCTGTCTGTCTGTCTGTCTGTCTGTCTGTCTGTCTCTCTCTCTCTCTCTTTCTCTCTCTCTCTCTCTCGCTGTCTCTCTCTCCCTCTTTCCTAATTCCACACACATACTCTTTCTCTCTCTCTCTCTCTCTCTCTCTCTCTCTCTCTCTCTCCACTTTTTTATGAAGCTAGCATGTGCGAAATTGTAGCCATGGTGTTAGAGGTCACTAGATACACTGTAAGCTTAATTATGAAGCGGGACTTCCGAATTAATCGTCCACCCCCGATACGACAGAGCCAGATGGGAAAATTCATATAAAGTGTCTTTCCCAAAGATATAACATGAAACCGAACTGATCTTCGAGTATCTCTACCGCTCAATCTATGGCGTGATCAGGAATTCGTAGTGCAACTTATTGCCAAATGCATGTATTCCTTAAAGTATTAAACTTTGACTCTCCAGCTTTTGCTCAATGACTAGCATCAATTTGTTTTAACAGATCAACATTTTTGTAAACAGCTGTTAGCTGTATTCTAGAAAATTCTTTAACTAAAACTGATTTTAAAAATCCAAATGTTTTGTTTCTGCAGATATTATAAGGTTTACAGCTGGGGCAAAATCAATTTTATAAGTCCGTCCAAAGAGTCTACATAACAAGAGGGACCACTCTTCTCTTTGAGCCAATTAAAAAAGTGTCCTCAAAATTCGGTGGCGCCCTCCTCGCAATTGCGCATCCTTTGCGAACAGAGTTACCCTACTTGTGTTTAAAAAAATCAAAGTTAAACTAGCAAGTTTTCGAAATAAATTTCGGAAGAACGCTTTTTTAAAATGGTTACGCTGACAAAAAACCTTTTCCGGAGGAAGGGGTGATTGTTTCCTTCGTTTAATTTGACTTTAGAATGAAAGGCGAGAGGTCATTAAAATATTTTAAAAAACTTAAACTCCGCACTGAACGAACCCGAAGTGCTGATGAACAGCAGTCGATCTGCGCACGCAAGGAGGCGCTTTTCCTATTCTTCTTCTGGAAAAACGAAAGAGAGCTTCAAAACAGACCGCAGCGCCATCTGAAGCAAAGAGCGGACTTCCGGCGGACATTTTTTTGGCTGAGTGAACCATCTTGTTAGGTACTACCTTTGGTCCGTCATTGTTTTTCTGATTGCGACATTATGCATGTTGTGAGAACCATTAGTGCAAAAATGTGCTAACTTCAAAATTATTTTTTTGGTAATTGGTAAAAATGTTTGCAACTAAAAGTGAATTTAGTGAGCTGTGACACAGGCCATAGAAGTATGCAAAATAATTATGTGCGAGAAGCGGGAAGTGCTGTAAATAATCACATTGTTCGTGCGACGGAGATTTAGAGTATTTTATATAAATTTCTAAAGAAAAGATTTTTTTCAAATCTAGCTCCAAATAATGTGGTAAAAATAGAGTTAAGTTAAGGCAAATTGATACAAACTGCTGTGCAAAGTATATGGTGGCATCAGGCTCTTGTCAATTTTTGGGCATATTGAGTTATTGGTATCATCTTAAAGCTTGTTCATTTGTCTTGTTTTCGATGAAAAACTTACTCAACCATCTTTAATAGAAATGGAGATAGTTTGGGTTGAAGGAGGTGGGGGGTCACCTGATTTAAGATGTAAAATTAGCGAGAAAATGGCCGCCAAAGCTTGGTAAATTACAAAGCTGGAGAGTGCATAGAAACTGTAAATTTATATTTTTGTGCCTTTAATCAACATTTTCGGTGAAATCCTCAAAGGAATGTGTTTCCAAATGGACATAAAAGGTGTTGAGCCAAAAAAGAAAAATTTGATCAAAATTGCTAAGCATTGAGAAAACTGCCGTTTTCTTCGATTTCATTATTTTGACGAGAGCCTGATTCCTCCACGCTGCCTCACATTTATTGAGGATACGTTGCGCCACGAATCTTTTGTTGTTGCGCACTTTCGACTACTGACACCACTTTTGAGAAGCGACTTTAAGATCATGAAGGTTAGAGAAGCTTTTTTATTCTCCCTATAGACAGTTCTGAGCATGTTGCCATTTATTGTGTGTTGCTGTCTTAATACACTTCTGACCAACTTGTGTCGTATATATTGATTCTATGATGTTGAGAAGTGGATCCTTTAAACGATAGCGTTGGCCGTTATCTGAATCCCTTGAGCAAATCAAAAGCAGTTGGCTCAGGAAATCGATATTTCCCTTGGCTTGTCTATTTTCCATTTCTCTGTGTCTCAGTTTGTTTCTATATCTCTTTTTCTCCCCATCTTTCATTGCCCTTCATATCCCCTTCTCTCTCCCCCCCCCTCTCTCTCTCTCTCTCTCTCTCTCTCTCTCTCTCTCTCTCTCTCTCTCTCCCTCTCTCTCTCCCCCCTTCTCTCTCTCCCCCCTCTCTCTCTCTTTAACTATATATTATATTATATATATTATTATTATTATTATTATTATTATTATATATATATATATATATATATATATATATATATATATATATATATATATCTTTTTTTTGGGGGGGGTGGAGGGTAAGTGTTTTATGGCGCTTGCAACTACTGCTTAAGGTCATATAATAATAATATGTGTGCGTGTGACGTGAATTCATCGCTATCCTTGCTACACTAGACTGATAAAAAATATGTGTGGCTTGTGGGTCCATCATTGATGTGTTTGATAAAACATATTAAGTAAATCTTACATTATACTATGCCTCTCGCTGGCTCACAGTCGACACAGGTGTGTCCTCGTGTCTCTTTCATTTGTTTGACTTTAATTTTATAGTTGAGGTTTTACCGCGTTCGCAACTGCATGAGGTCATATGAGAGCCAAGGGGTGGGTGGCAACAGAGAAATCCTTACAGGGAATCAGACTTACTCTGCTCACCTCTCTAGCTTCAACAGCACAAGGTCTACTTCGACTATCAAGGCACCCCGGAAATAGCAGGTCACAAGAGAGTGACAAACATACAAAAGAAGTAGAGGAAAAGGACAATAGTAAGGATTAGGAAAGAAAAAGCAGCAGTTCTCTGTTGCAGATCAGGCACAATTATGAGCGTGACATGATGAATCAGCCCATTTACAATTCTACTGAGCTTGAACGAGAAATGTCCACCCTTTGGGAATGGCCTAAAGACACTACAGCCAGTGGCACTGCCCCGGGGGTTGTTTAACTTTATTGAATCGCGAAGACTTGATGATACTAGAGTAGTGTACTAGATGAATGTAGATGAATCAGCCCATTTACAATTCTACTGTGCATAAAAACTGGAAATGTCTCCCCTTTAGGAATGGCCAAAAGACACTTCAGTCAATGGCACCGCCCCGAGGGGGTAAATTATAGGTTTTAATCTACTTGTTTTTGTCTATGTAGTCTTGGTTCGGTTAGGGACTTTTTGCTGTTGTTGTTGTTGCAGTTGTTGCAGTTGCTGTAGTTGCCGCTGCCGTTGTTGATGTTGCTGTTGTTACTGCAGTTGTCGTCGTATCTGTTTTACTCTTCAATTTCACTTCACATACCTACATCTTGTTCGTCTCGAAGGATGGCAGTAACAATAATAAATGACAATAAGTAACAATAAATAACATCGCGCATATCCCCGCTCAACAGCAATCTCTATACGCTTCGCTTTACAATCTATCTTGCAACCCTCAACAGACTATAGAACACTCAGAAACGTTCTCCGTTTCCTGGAAAGCAAACTGTGCACGCAAAGCAGCCAATTAAGCACCCAAACACTGCAAAAACTAACAAGATTCTTCGCTGTCTGTAGCTGGGTACCCATTACCACCTGGGTGAAGTGAGGAAAGTTCGTGCAAAATGCCTTTCACAAGGACACAACAGCGGATCCCTGACGGAGTTCGAACCCATAATCTCTCGGGTTGCGAGCCCGACAGTTAAACCAGTTAGTAGACACAGTCACCCGTTGGCAGGCCTTAAGGTATAGGCTGACTGAATCGATGCTCGCATGTCGTCGTCAAAGAAACCCAGTAACTTTCGTGCACAGCTGTGTTCGAACAAAAAATGTTTGCTTGGGTGTTTGTTAGGTTGTTTTATTTTTTGTTAGCATGTGTTTATTGACGCAAGGTGTAGTCGAGGTCCTTGATTTTGTTCGTGGTTTTCTTTACTCTTATTACACTTGCTGTTTTTTTCACTGTCTTTTTCTTCTCGCCTGCTTTGTGTGGTAGCTCATCAGTGTCGAAATTGCGGATCAATAATTTGATTTTACCGTCTAGTCTAAAACCCAGGGCTCATTGCACTTCTTAAATCTCCATTTGACATTGTTTGATATACATTAGAGGAAAGCCACGTTATCCCTCATAGCAGAACAAAAGCTACCACTATGGCATAAATGGGTCAAATCCACTACAATTGGACATGTTTGAGCTCGTAGGTCATGGTTTTCTAGGTTTGACGAAAATAACCAATCTTACGTACAGTGTAGTGCACCAGAGCACCTATACTGAAACTATTACCCCAAGGCCACTTTTTCTTCATATTGTTTAGGGAATTGAAAGGTAGAAATCGATAATTTGGACACATTAAAACGGATTTTTAAAGTCAGGATCGACAACGCTGAGGACCCGATTCCACCGCCTTTCTCTCTAATCCTCAAGTGGCTGATGCTAACCTGGTTATTATAAGCAGATACTGTCAAGGCTCCAGTCTATTTTCTTGTCGTCAGATCAACAATGCTTGTTGCCCATCATCATCATCATCATCATCATCATCATCATCATCATCATCATCATCATCATCATCATCAATGGCAATTTGAATGGAGTTATTTGGACGAGTGGACGTGCCTCTAAGCATAATATTGACAATGGAGCAGAAAAAGAGCCTCGCTCTCGCTCGAAGATTTCTTCGTGGAGTCCGTCAGGCCCATTAAGGAAACAAACAAAAAATCATCATCATCATCATTGTCATCATCAAGTGCCCGATCTGCGACACACATCGCCCATCAGGGTTCGTTATTGAAGTCAACATTTCCACCTTATCAAATCTGTGTATTTTCTCTACAACAGCTGGCTGTGCCGACATGCTAGAAGTGCGAGTGACAGACTTCGCAACGTGGGGAAAAAAATCAGAGGACAAGAAAATTTCCAAAATAACCCCAGATGCGTTGTAGGGCCAAAAGGTCACTGCTCGTGACCTTTGCTTTTGCATTCTTGATAACGAGTGGCTTTATCTACATCAACATCTTGCAAGGTGAGTGAGATACACGCACCGTTTCAATAACGTTGTACAATTCTTCCAACCAGTGTTTTTACACGTTGGACAAAATAGACAGAAAGAGAGAGAGAGAGAGAGAGAGAGAGAGAGAGAGAGAGAGAGAGAGAGAGATACTTTAACTTGCTAGGAGGATTTTATCAGAAAGGTGACACGATGGGAAAGGGTTAATTTGAGCATCTGAGCAGGGGGATGACGGAACCATGATCGGCAATGTCTGCTTCAGATCTAACAGTTGAAGAAGAAGAAGAAGAAGAAGAAGAAGAAGAAGAAGAAGAAGAAGAAGAAGAAGAAGAAGAAGAAGAAGAAGAAGAAGAAGAAGAAGAAGAAGAAGAAGAAGAAGAAGAAGAAGAAAAAGAAAAAGAAGAAGAAGAAGAGAAAGAGGAGGAGGAGGGGGAGGAGGAGGACCATGACAAACAAACAGACAGACAGACAGACAGACAGACAGACAGACAGACAGACAGACAGACAGACAGACAGACAGACACACAGACACACAGACACACAGACACACAGACACACAGACAGCGACAGAGAGAGAGACCAGAAACACAAACAGAAAGAGAAATTCAGAGATGGAAATATAGAGAGAAAGAGAGCACTAGTAGTTTGCATGTACATCACGGTAATATAAACACACACCCACACACACACAAACACACACACACACACACACACACACACACACACACACACACACACACACACACACACACACACCTAAACTCACATACACACACCTAAACACACACATACACACACACAAACAAAAAGAGACACACTATATATATAACGAAATAATAATTATATATATGTAATGTTTGTTCCTCTTCATCTGCAGTGGGAGAGACGATAGACATTCAATTAGGAATTGAGAGAGACCTCAAAAGAAGGTCTGTAATAAAATAGAGTGTTGTTGTTGTCGTAGCTGTTGTTGTTGTTGTTGTTGTTGTTGTTGTTGTTGTTGTTTCTGTTGGTGTTGTTGTTGTTGTTATTGTTATTGTTGCTGTTGTTGTTCTGGTTGTTGTTGCTGTTGTTGTTGTTGTTGTTGTTTCTGTTGTTGTTGTTGTTGTTGTTGTTGTTGTTGTTGTTGTTATTGTTGTTTCTGTTGTTGTTGTTGTTGTTGTCGTTGTTGTTTCTGTTGTTGTTGCTGCTGTTGGTGGTGCTGACGTGCAACAATTCGTGACATAACTTCATGTTCTCAAATAATCTCTTTTACTGGTGAATCAATGTCACCCCTACTTTGCACAGCAGTTTGTATCAATTTCTCTTAACTTTATTACAACTGTCCACAACAGTGGGGGCTAGATTGTAACCTTATATAATATTATAAATCTCCGTCGCGCGAAAAATTGGATTGTACACAGCACTTCCTATTTCTCACACACATTTGGATACACGTATGGCTTACGTCACAGCTCACCAATGGCTCTTTTTATTGACAAAACTTGTTATAAAAAAATTAACTTAACAGTGAACATCTCTTTTTCAACTATAGGTTCCCGAAACATGTATTCGGTAAGCATAATGTCGTGATTAGAAGAAAAAAAAATGACGGGCTTGCTTTTAAAAGCCATTTCCCCCCTCGCTATAAACCTTTTAAAATCTGTAGAAACCACCCTCTTGGGTCTTTTTTAGAGTTTATTAATTAAAACATTTCCTGGAACACAGGTAACAGGTGTTTACAACTATTTGTTACGACAAATTACTACAAGTCATTGAGCAGAAGCTGGCGAACCTATGTTCGATAGTTTAGGAAATATTTGACAATAAGTTGCACTACGAATTTTTGACGCACTGTAGATAGTTCAATAAGAACCTCTCCATGACTGACCTAACAAAACGCGTTCACCAGCACTTACGACATCCTTCATCTATAATTAAACGCAAATACAGAAGATAACACCCAAGACTGAAGTTAGTTTTCGGTCTTGTATGACACCTTTCACGGGAGTGGTTTCAATTTATCATGAGGACAATGTCTGCTGCAAAGACGCCGAGCAGATGCAACCACTCATCTCTGTGCCGTCTCCTTTATCCAAAAAATACGCTGTCTGGAGTAGTAACGAATTCAATTGAAAATAACAGTGGGGTCCAAGGTTTCTGGTTCTTTCTGTCCTCACCCCTGGAAGCGAACTGCAGTTGTATCAATGGTGCCATAAAGCATGCTTAAACTAGTAAGCTTAGTAAGATATACTTTGTTCTTAATCAATTGACCAGTACCCATGACATACGTGAGTCAGCGAGGTGGAATCAGGCTCTTGTCAAAATAATCAGAGTGAAGAAACTTGTATTTTTCCTCAGGTTTGTGAATTTTTATCGTTTTTTTTTTTTGGCTCAACACCTTCTCATACGCATTAAAAAACTCATTTATGTGTGAATTTTTCTGAAAAACGTTGATTAAAGGCACAAAAAATGTAAATTTTCAGTTACCACGGACTCCTAAGCTTATTGAATAACTCATCTTTGGCGGCCATTTTCTCACTAATTTTACCTCTGAAAACAGGTGACCCTCACCTCCTTCTTTTGCAATTATCTCGACTTGTATTCAAGATAAATGGATATTGTTTTCATCCAAATAAATAAGACAAGTAAACACGCTTTAAGATGATACCAATAACTCTACATGCCCAAAAATTCACGAGAGCCTGATTCCACCACGCTGCCTCACATATTATGTGAGGCGTGCTGACAAAATGAGTTACCTCTCGCAACCCTTGAGGGGAGACGTCAGCCGAAAATAGGCACATCAAATTTGTAGACTTTTAAGGGATGCCATTTTTTCTTCAAGTTAAACTTGTCTTTTATCATTTAATATAATAAACAGTACAAACCCAACCTGTAAATTCCTTATACGTGACCAAAGAGGGTTAAATCCGAGACTTAACTTATTTTGTCAGCACACCTCGCATATCATTCTGCCTCATGTGTTTCCAGCTGGCATGTGCTTTGATAGATACCACAGACGGGAGAAACGTGCAAAGAGATCTTCCTATACGCGTTTCATATTAGAAAAGGCAGCCCATGAATATTTGACCACATTTCTTTGTTGCAAAGAGTAACGCTTACAAAAGCACAGAGGTTGAATCTCCGTGAGTATCTAATACAGGAGCGATGTGTCAACACGCAATGACAGGGCGGGAAAAAGGTATTCGAAACAGGAAATGGTGAGGATGGGGTGGGGTGAAGAGGGAAGGTTTTTTATTAACCCTATCCGTACGTCCTGGGGTCATTTTTGTACCCCCGGGGTTGTGTTCTTCACATTTTAGAATAATTCTAGTACGAAGATCTCTTTGAAACGTTCAGTATTTTTCAAAGAGTCATTTTGACAGACTGTCATGCAAAGCGTACGGATCGGATTAACGAGTAAATTTCCTCTTTGGAAAGTGGCGGCACACGCTTCCCCACGTCGTATAGATACGATAGTAAAACACTAAGTACTGAGAGTGGTTAAAGATGTGGAAAAGAGCTAACAAAGTAGATGTGGCGTAGCTTGACTCACTCTCCACGGGAAGTTATGTCTCAGGTGGTTACTAACCAGCTCACGTCAATGATCAATTCATGTTCATCATCAAACGTGCTACGACAATGTACGTGAAATAGGGAGCTCGTCCATTTTAGAGCAAAATATGAATGCCTGTTCATTTGCATTCCAAAGCCTGTTCATTTGTCTTGCTTTTAGTGAAAAAAATACCCATCTGTCTTTAACAAAAGTCAACATATTTACGACTGATGGTCGCCTGGTGTCAGAAGTAAAATTAGCTAAAGAATCTAAAACTTGAATGTCCTAGGGAACTGCAATTCTACTTTTTGTGTCGCTTTGATCCACTATTTTTCAGTAAAACCGACACAGAAATATAAGAATATTTCTAGAGGGACACTAAAGGTTTTTGGCCCCAACAAAATTGTTAAAAAATAAGATAAGAGATAAGATCATACTTTATTATCCCAGAGGGAGGACCGTAAAAACACATGCAGGTAAACATAAAAATTAAAATTATATATTACTCTAATTAAAATTCAATATGAAAAGAGAAGTAAGCTTACAAAAAGTACATGTCACATCAGATACATAATTCAACCACATGCAGAAATTTAATTACAAGACCTTTGGAGTTATATAGATACATACTCTCAAGAGCAATACATATCTATGCTTATTGTGACAATAGCCTTATGCTGGATAGTAAAAAAAACCTTCTTTTATGTCTTATATGATTGCCTGTTCATTTGCCTTGCTTTTAGTGAAAAAAAAATACCCATCTGTCTTTAACAAAAGTCGACATATTTACGACTGATGGTCTCACGTTGTGAGAAGTAAAATTAGAGACATTTACATAACATAAGGTCAAAAGTTTTGTCCACACGGGTTGGTACATTAACATAAGCGTCAAATCATGACACATCTCTTTGTAAACCTACTCCTCGTATGTACGCCCTCAAGTTTTTGACGTCGTCGTCATGTATTGAAAAGTAAATGTTCGGAACTTTAATATAAAAATGACCTATCTGTGTTGCAAGTACCGTAAAACTATCCCCCAAAAGTCTAAACGAAGTATGTTAAACGGTTTCCCTTATAGAAAGATCTCCGATCATGGTCAAGCTGGCCTTGGTCAGAGAGCAGTACAGCTGGATCCATTGGAACCTGTAGGAAAGGTCACTGTTTAATTAATTAATTATTATTCCTACGTAGCCTCGGGCGGGCAGCCGTCACGCAATCGTTCTGTATACCACTTCCCCCATCCCCCTCCAGCTAAATTATTAATAAAGCCTGCTCCTGTATAACCTTTTTGGGAAAAGTGTGTCCTGTCTCCATCGGTGGGAGGACCGGGGGGGGGGGGGGAGGGGGGAAGGGGAGGAGGATTTATTTACCTGGCCGGCTATCGGTTTGCTTTCTCAACTCTACTTTTGAGAACGTGTATGTGTGTGTGTGTTTGTGTGTGTGTGTGTGTGTGTGTGTGTGTGTGTGTGTGTGAACGTGTGTGTGTGTGTGTGTGTGTGTGTGTGTGTGTGTGTGTGTGTGTGTGTGTGTGTGTGTGTGTGTGTGTGTGTGACAGAGTAATACTGAGAGAGAGAGAGAGAGAGAGAGAGAGGGGGGGGGTGGAGGCATGAGAATAAGCATTAAATTGCAATAACAATGTACTCGAAGCACTCTTATTTATCTGCAATAATTGTCACACCTGTGTGTCTATACTATACTAGAAGAAAGCAACAGAGAAGATCAAATCAATAACAGTTAGAACGCAGCATCGTTCGAATACTAACGGATGGTTGAAGTTTGGATCCTTGAAAGGCCATTTTCTCTGCAATTATTGAAGTATGTGTATACAATAGTAGTTGACACACACCCGGTGGGTTTTTCTATTTTGTCTTTCCCATATTTGTCGTTCTCTCCAGGCTTTGCATCCGGCACAAAATGACAGCCATGATTCGACATGCTTATAGTTACTTAAGCAAACAAAAGAAAACGCTTCCCACTTTCACAGACTCCCAAGTTCCCAGGTTTCAAGGTTGCCAAATTCCCAGACTACCGGAAAGGCTCTCAAGTTTCCATTTTTCCTTGATCTTTACCAAGGGCCTTTAATTAATTTTGTAACCGGCATCGTTCCATTGCTGTTCGACGTCCTATTTCAAGAATCATTACAAGGCTTATTTTAAAACATCACGTTTTCACAATTGGGGAAAAAATGAACACATAATGATGATAATAATAATTGCATTTATATAGCGCATATCCATGCTCAAGAGCATGCTCTATGCGCTTTACAACTATTATTACCCCCAGCAGATCCCCTGAGAACACTCAGAAACATTCTCGGCTTCTGCGGAAGCATACAGTGCAAGCTGCGGAGTTCACTCGCTCAAACACTATCAAGCTGACAAGATCGTTCACTGTCTATAGCCGGTTACCCATTTCTACCTCGATGAAGTGAGGAAAATGTGTGCAAAGTGCCTTTCCCAAGGGCACAACGTCGGGCCCCTAACGGGATTCGAACCCATGGCCTTACGGTTGCGAGTCCGAGAGCCTAACCACTAGGCCGCCGACATGTACCAATGTGTGTCTCTTCCTCTCCAAAAAAACCCAACCAAAAACAAACCCCACAACCCACATTGTGTGCAATGAAGGTTTCTGGTAAGTGTATTTGTGAGGCAGCGTGGTGGAATCAGGCTCTCGTCAATTTTTGGGCATGTAGAGTTATTTGTATCATCTTAAAGTTTGTTCATTTGTCTTTATTTGAGTGAAAAAATATCCATTTATCTTGAATACAAGTCGAGATATTTGCGAATGAAGGGGGTGAGGGTCACCTGTTTTCATAGATAAGATTAGTGAGAAAAAGATTAGTTATTTCCTTAGCTTAAGAGTCCGTGGTAACTGAAAATGTACATTTTTGTGTGCCTCTAATCAACGTTTTTCACAAAAATCCATACAGAAATGAGTTGTTTAAAGAGCATGAAAAGTGTTGAGTTAAAAAACAAAAATTTGAAAAAAATTCACAAACCTGTGGAAAAATGCAAGTTTTTTCACTATGAGCATTTTGACGAGAGCCTGATTCCACCACGCTGCCTCACATTTAGGTTTTAAATGTGGACGGAAAAGGCTGGCGCCGAAGGAACTACAGCTGCTTTGTGAATATGAAAGAAATTTGATTTTTTTTTTCAAAATGTAGAACACCGATTAATTGATAGAGCCTTTCAGTTGTTGTTTTTTTCTGTGTCGGTGTTTTACACTCCCTCCCCTCCCCTCCCCCCCCCCCCAATTGACACAATTTAGACCTCTTAGGGGAATGAGCTTAATATCCTCTGTCAGTGCCAACCCCACCATCCCAACAGAAAGACCGAGACACTCGCAAAATATTCTCCCAATTCAGGAATAGAACTCGAGTCTCCGGCGCGCGACAGCGGAACGCCATACCACTACACCACAGAAGCCGGTTTTTCAGTTGTGATCTGTCGAAATAGGCCGTTATCTTATGTGTTTGCGAGAAGCCATAACCAGCAAAGTGTTCGTCTCTCATTCAAAGGTCCCAGGTTCGAATCCAGGTAGTGACGGAAAAAAATTCTTCTCTAAAATTGTCTCCTTTCACATCCTTTCCTGCTCTTTAGCAATGTTCTGTCGTCTGCTTTTGTCTCCTCTTTTTGCCCCCACCCCCTCACCTCCTTTGCCCCCTCCTCTGGGCTCCTGACTCTTTCTGCAACCTCTCTACTGCCACTCCTTGGCTCCTTCTTACTGCTGTCTTTCAGCCACACCCCTGATCTTCTGGTAGGAAAGATTATTTACACCTAGCCTTCTCGGACAAGGGCGAAAAATCTCGGAGGGCCCGTGTGCAAGTTGCGCACGTTAAAGATCCTTTGGTGGTCTAAAATCGATGAGAGTAGGCTTCTGCTGCCAAAAGGGAAAAATTCAAACTTTTTCACCAACTGAGAATATTAAGTGTGTCCCGCACGCTCATATGACCTTATGCTGTTGCGAGCGCCGTAAAACACTTACCCCCAAAAAATATATTCTCTCAATTCAGGAATAGAACTGGGGTCTTCGGAGCGAGACAGCGAAGCGCCGTATCACTACACCACAGAAGCCGTTTTTTCAGTTGTGGTCTGTCGAAACAGGCCGTTTTCTTATGTGTTTGCAAGAAGCCATTACCAGCAAAGATTTCCCATCCCCACGTTTTATTTTCTGCTGTAGTTGAGAAGACAGCAATACCCATGGAGAAATGTTCTTTTCTGTCTTTCCTAATCTCATCACAACATTTTGTATGTGTCACGACACAGTGGAGAAGGCGCTCATCAGTTTCAGATGGAGTTATTGGTATAATCTTAAAGCCTGTTAGTTTATCTTGCTTTTGGTGAATAAAGAATGATTTGGTCACTTTTAAGGACAAGTGGGCTATCCCGAAAAAAGCTGTTTTCAGAAAATCGAAGGTAAAGTTTTTGCCCCTTGTTCAGTTTCTTTAAAAGACAAGGAGGGTTTTCTCTATCACCAAACGATTATACACACCAACGAAACCAAATGTCTCCTATAGGTAGGGCAAAGCCCACTTTTGGTGTCGGCTAAAATTTCTGGAAACCCCCGAAATCTGGGATAGCCCGCTTGTCCTTAAAAGCAGCAGCCATTTCTCTTGAACAGAAGTCGAGATGTTTGCGATTGAATGAAGTTCGCGTCGCCTGGTGTCAGAACTGAAATTAGCGCAAAAAAAGGCCTCCAAAGTTTGGTGACTTCCAAAGCTTGGGTGTCCTTAAAACCTGAAAATTTACCTTGCGTGTGCCTTATATCATATCAACACATTTCAGTTAATTAAAAATCCATATAACATGGTCGTAAAGGGTTGTGAGTCAGGAACAAAAATGATTAAAATTGTCTAAGGGGGTTGGGGGGGGGGGGGGGGGCAGTTTCTGCGATTTCCTCACATTGGCGAGCACCTGCTTTCAGTACAATTCCACCCAAATTCCACCCAAATCCACACCGCTGTCCACATCTTTGAAAGAAAGAAGAAAAAAAGCAAATCAAAACCTACTTTTACTCGTTCCTTTTATTCTTTTCCTTCAGCACAAATGAGGTAGACCCAGTTCCTTCCCCCCAGCCTCAACTACACACCACCACCCAGCACCCACTCCACACAGAGGTGGAGGAGCGATGTCATCACATGGCAGCTGCAAATGGCAAGATGCGTCCCATCAACCGTGTCGCCTCGTTCCCGATGAGCCCTGTCATTTCACGTCGCCGGAAACTACTCTACTGCCCTCTGGCCAAAGCCGGCTCAACATTTTTTACTCGGTAGGTTAATTGAAGAGTTGTTTTCCAAAACACGGTAAGTCAATTTTGACGAGCGCCTGGTTTCACCACGATGCCACTAACATACTTTACTTTTACTTTTTACTTTTATCTTCCGCTTGTACCGGGGGGTGTCCCGGGGAGACACAGGCGTCTGTCTGTAGCAAGGCGTGTGGCCTGAAGGAGGGACATCCCGTGAGCTCTGAGGGTGTCTGCCACAGATTCACTCCATCGTCGCCTTGGTCTTCCTCTGGCTCTCCATCCAGAATATTTAATGTTGTATGCTCTCAGAGCTGGATGGTTTAAGGGCATCCGCGTGAGGTGTCCGAACCACTTGACCTTTTATTTTTCAATGTGTGATAGCACTGGTGTTGCTCCCATGGTGTCCCTTACGACTTCATTTGTTACTTTGTCTCTTCTTGTTTTGTTGACCGCTCTTCTTAAGCATTTTATCTCTCCTGTGACCAGTTTCCTCTCTAAGGCTTTTGCTAGGGACCATGTCTGGCACTGATATGTGAGCGTTGGAAGGAAAATGGGGTTGATGAGCTTCGCCTTGGTGCTCATGGGGATAATGGGATGCCACTAACATTCATAAAATAATAATGGACTAATTGCACATAACAATACATAAATTGGTCATTTTTATGTTATAAACGTGAGAGGCATATCGTGGTGAAATCAGACGCTTGTCAAAATTGACTCACTGAGTTTTGGGAAAACACGCTTCAATTGTAATCAATGTGACAGTGCCCTTCGAAAACGAGTAATTTTATCAAATGTCATCTACTTACAGGAATTTCATTCTTACTTCCATTGTCAGATGGTCCATCGAGGACAGAATTCTGATCCGAGCCTTTGTATTGATGTAGCGTGTGCATATCGACGCTTTGAAACCGTTTAAAAAATGATTAACCAAACAATCTTTTATTTACAAGTAAGACTTTGACACACTGATTTCACTTTTGAAGCGACATGACTTTTGATTTAAAGGTTTGAAATACTCGTAGCAAATCATTAAAAAGAAAATTACAACAAGTCTGGAATAAGTTACCAGCTCAAAATTTCTCTCTTGGCTTTTATAACAGAGTGGGTACACTTTGCAGAATTCAAATGCGGGCTTACTTTGAGAAACACATGTAAACAATGAGATACAAAATTGAATGAATGTATTTTTCCGTGCCCCATAAATCACTGGTACTTTTGGGTATTTCTTTGGTTTGGGACCTGATGTCTTTTCAAACATTTTACAATTGAATAAGTGCTGTATAGTCCCTCTACGACAGTTCACAAATCCTTTGTGACTGCGTGCAAGTAATATTTAAAAGAACTCCCAAAATGTTCAAAATGCCTCGTTATATATCCAAACGGGGTCGCTCTCGTTACGTTCTACTGTGCTAACAACTACACCAGAGACGCAACCACTATAATTATTTAAAAATGGGAAATAAACAAATCAGTAATACCACACCCATTGGAGAGATTGATCGGTTTTTAAAAAAAAGCAAAACTACCGATAGGCGTTTCCTTAACATAATAATATGCTTATACATGTATTTCCTGGATTCACTTGCTGTCACGAGTTTACTGTTGTCTTGGACTAACTCCAACTATCCGGTTTTTGATGTAAATCGCTTTGAAAACGCTAGATTCCCATATTTTTGAAAACGAGAGTTGACACACAATTAAACCTAAACCTTCCGGAACACATGCCTTAACCGCAAAGATGTTGGTCTCAAATAAAGATTTTTCAATAGGCTTGACAGCTGTGACTAAAACTCCCAAAAGTGGGAAATGGAATAAGTATGGGATAGCACCCTGCTCGCCATTGGCCGTAATCATAATATAGATGTGGAAAAAGAATAGACATCGTAATTAAAGCAGCGCTGTGAACAAATATTATGGTTTACGGAACAGACCATTCAAAAAGCAACTAAAAACTATATATATATACGTAGTCAAAGAGATCGAATCCACCTCGTATCATCATGACCAGGTCTTTTCCAATCGTTTTAACGTCTAAACAAACAAAAAAATTCCTTTTCTATCTCTCTGTTTTAAAACGGCTTGCCTTCCTTCACTGTCACACAATATAATAATCATACAAGCATAAAGATGGATGAACGATGCGTCGTATATAATTATAGGAAAAAATTATAATGTCTCCTATTACGAATATAACATACCGGCATGGCACGACTCTGTACCATTTCAAATTATTTCAATGAGCAGCTTTTGAGTTCAAATACGTAACTTTTTTTCCCACCCACAGATACATCATGGCAGTCGACAGGCCAGGGCCTATGACGTCACCATATGATATTAAGATCGCAGACGCGGGCCGGAACGGACTGACAAGTCTGACTGACTTGACGTCACAACAGGAGAAAACGAAATTTATTTCAGAATCTTTCAAATTCCTGTTTACAAGAGATCCTTACTGGCGCGTGTTTTCAGCCTACGTAGACAAGCTGTACTCACCCAACCCTGTCTACTGGCGGGACTGGGGAGTGCCTGCAATAAGGGACAGCGGCCTCAATTCATCCGAGCATAAATGTGGGAGTGGCGTCCCCTTCGGCGCATTTGTCCACCTTGTGGTGACTCGCTTGTGGAGGAGCGATCTGCACTTTGTTCCAATGACGACTATGTGCAATATATGCAAGGTGAGGTACGACTTTGTTGGAAAGCTTGAAAAAGCGTCCAGTGACATTGACAACTTATCTCAAAAACTCAACGTCAGTTCGTCGTTTCTGCACGAAAATCGTTATAAAACGGCGTCCACCCTTGACGTCATCAAAGACTCCACCGAAGACTCTCTACACAGCTGGAGGCGTGAGGTCACCGAGTGCACGTCTGCTCTAGACGTAGGCAAAGTGATATGGAGACGTCTGCAGATCAGAGGCATTATTCAGCACGATTTTCATTTTCCCTACTCAGAGGAAGAAATGGAATCTATATCTCCAGATGATTTTAGATCGCGTTGTATAAAAGCTACAGAGACTTCAACGGATAGGGATAAACTGAAGCGCCAAAAGCTTGCTGCTTTTAAGGCTGCTTATAGTCAAGTGTCTCTACAAGACCGTCAGAGATTGACTGAAATCTATCATGACGATTTTTACTTATTCGGTTACGATCCAAAACCAGCGGTTATTTTCGAAGACAACCGCAATCAAACAAGTGTGAGTTATATTCTTAATTGGAGAAACGACTGGGTGAACTTGTAACGACTGCTTTTAGCATGTTCCGTCCTTTTAAGATATGATCTCAACCCTGAATAATGCCTTTTGTAGCTCAATCGATTAACTGACACCGTACTCGAAAGAAACTATTAACTTATTTTTAGAATGGGGTTGAGGGGAGAGGGTTCGAGATCTACTTTCACCAATTCGTCAACCGTTAGGCCCAACCACTTCTGTAGGTTTCGGGTACTTTCTTTTAGCACGACAGATCGGTAGGCCTGTACAAAATCCACGTATTTCACTCTCGACAAAGGCGTCGTTCGCTTTCTATGCACAGTTATATAAATGAATCCACTAGCTCTGAAGAATACCTTCTGTTTGTCTGTCAAACAATAGTGTTTTTAATTAGGAAGGGTTGCGATCCTCATCTTCTCTTACTCTTTGCATAAAAGCAACTTGAATACGTAAAATCTTACCCTAGACGATCTATAAACAAAATAAGTATCTCCACCGCGGCGTTATCATTAATGTAATACATTAGTAGTATTAGGATTTATTGAATTCCCCTCGCCCTGATTTCACAATTGGCACAAACGACTGACTTGATCTGAAGTTGGTGGTCTTCACCCTCTGACGTGGTGTTCCATAATATAATATGCTGGGCTGACGTCATTTCACAGAACGAATTGAGTTATAACTGCAATCCTTTTTCTTTTTTCTTTTTTCTTTCTTTTTTTTTTTTGAGGGGGGGGGGGCGTTATAGGACGTAAAAATGGTCGACGTAAGCTAGGCAAAAGCCTATACTTTGACCTTTGTTGCTGGTGCTGTTGTTGTTGTTATTGTTGTTGTTGTAGCTGTTGTTGTTGTTGCAGCCGTTTGACGTGCAGCGTATTTCGTGGATTAAAAAAAAATTGTTTGTTCCAGTAGGTTACTCTTGCATCATGGCAGCACTCCAAGTAGTTCTAAAAAGGGTCTAGACAAATATCATATTGGTCAGAAATCTTGCCGAAACGGTAAAACTGACTTGCAAATAAATGTGTTATGATGGAATTCTTTTTGAACCCTCGTGTCGACTATACGACAAAGCTGAGAAAGTGGGTGATTGGCGGGTGCTCTTATATGGTTTGCTCCTTTTTTCCTATCAAATATCTATCGTCCTTATCTCCCCTCCTTCTTTTCTTTGTATGTTACTCTCTTGTGACACCTTTTAATCCTCGTCACTTATATGACATAAGTGTTGCAAGTGCTGTAAAACTCTTACTAAAACTAAAAAGCTGAAAAACATGACGTAAATTGATTTGTTATAAATTGTGATTTTAAATGTGTAACGCTTGCAACGACAAACTTTAGATCATTTTGGAGACGGGTTTCTTCGATCATGGCTGCCAGGGCCAACCCGGGCTGAGAGTGAGAGGGAAACAGCGACCCAGCACACAGAGGGAGACACTTGATAAAAATCTTCACCATATGGAAATAGAACTCATGTCATCTGTAACCTTAGCGAAGCGACTGTAATCGCTAAAAGAAAAAAAACAAAAAAAACGGACGCTAAAAATGCCTCAGAAGAAAAGCTGTTGACCAGCAAATTGATGAATTTGGCAAATAGTTCTGTTTTTGGAACCAAAATGTTAGAAAACAAAGAAATCTATTTTGTGGCTGCAAATGGGTACGGCAGTTTGTCAAACTTTAGACTGTTTGAGACGGATGCAATCTTAAGGATGATATTCTACTTATAACACCTCTCCAAATTCTTCTTGGTTTTTGTCTTGTAATCTCCTTGCAGCTCATACAATGGTTCACTTTTTAGTAGGTCAACTTACATCATTTGATTATAACCCGAATTTTTGTAGTGAGTGTCTGAGTACCATAGAGCGTGTACCTATGCAGAACAAATAAACAATGCTTTATAATATTATAAGGGATGCTTTACTCTTGTTCCTTAACTCTTTACGCGTTTTTATTTCCAGCTTATTTCTGTGTAATGGAGTACAAAGTCAGTGATTTCGAAATGGAAAGAAATTATTTTTCTTAACCCTATCCGTACGTCGTGTTTTTACTCTCGTATCCATACGAAGAGGGGAACTCTTGGCCACCACTTCCCAAACAGGAAATTAATGTATTCGTTAATCCGATCCGTACGCTTTACATAGCTGTCTGCCAAAATGATTTTTTTTAAGAAATACTGAAAGTTTCAAAGAGTTTTTCGCATAAGAAGTATTCTAAAATGTGAATAATACTACCCTGGGAGTACAAAACGACCCCAGGGCGTACGGAGAGGGTTAATCACGTGATTCGAGTCCTTGTGTCTGATTACTTCAATGTAAGGGTAAAAGAATAAGGGAGTGAAGTCGTACACAGAGTTTGGCAGTGAAAAGTTTAAATTGAATGGTTACTTCCCTTGAAAGTCTATGGACAGTTTCTGTGTTCCTTTCATTTGAAAATCTCTCTCTCTCTCTCTCTCTCTCTCTCTCTCTCTCTCTCTCTCTCTCTCTCTCTCTCTTTCTCTCTTTTCTTCTCTATTTATTTTTCTCTCTCCATTTACAATTTTTCTAACTCCCCCTCTCAATCACTGTCTCTCGATCCTTCTCTCCGCTTCCATATCTCTCTCAAGCGAGCGCTCTAGTTCATGCTCGCTCACACACACACACACACACACACACACACACACACACACACACACACACAC
>NW_004797479.1:678632-683920 GCF_000002075.1 Aplysia californica | reverse complement strand
TATATATACATATACATATTATACGTTCATATATTATGTAGTTTTATTCTTCTTCTTTCCCTCCATTACCTTGTCTTATACAACGCTAGAGGGTGGTTGGAGGCGCCACAAGACTAGAAGATCCTGTTTCTTTTCTTCCCATCCATTGTTTCAGTGTGTCTTTTATTTTCCCTACACATAATGGCTGGTATAGTGTTGATGTATTTCTTTCAATTCAAATCTCTGTCATTCTCACTGCAAAGGATTAACGTTAGGAGGCAGGATTTCCGAATCGAAATGTCAATCTCCGGAGAGACCTAGCCAAATAAGGGGAGAATTAAATAACAAGAACAACAACAGCAACAACAATAACAACAACAAAATCAACAACAAAAACCCCTCCCCAAAACAACAATTAATTCAGAATTCTCTGTTGGGAAATCGAACCAGAGCCATCTGCTCCCAAGTCCAGCATTTTACCATCTGAACGAACGCTGCGCCTGCTCAAACCATGCAAGCCATTATAAAAGTGGAGGGGGGGGGGGGGGATATAGACATTGTTCTTATGCACAGTAGAATTGTAAATAGGCTGATCAAAATTTATCAAAGCCATGCTCATTATGTGCGGAACAACATAGGGGGAACTACTGCTTTTTCTTTCCTCATCTTTACTGTCGTCATTTTTTTCTCCACTTCTTTTGCGTGTTTGTCACTCTCTTGAGCACTGCTATTTCCGGGGTGCCTTAATAGTTAAAACAGACGTTGTGCTGTTGAGGCTAGAGAGTTGAAGAGAGTAAGCCTGATTCCCCGTTTGGACTTCTCTGTTGACATCCACCCCTTTACATGGCGCTCATAATAAATGACCTTACGCAACTGCGAGCGCCGTAAAACGTTTCTAAAACGAAACGAAAAGCTTGCTATCAAGTCACTTATCATCATGCCATGTTCCTTGCGCAGCGTGACCATTCTCTGTCCTCTCTCCTCTTCTGCAGTCTCTGAACCACTGGCTCCGAAATAAGGAGCACAGAGGCGAGCAGGAACATGACACCGACGTAGTGGAAGGTCGCTGTGAAACCACCGGTCCACTCGATGAGAGCACCTGGGGACAGAAAAAAGGTCAATCATGATTGATGGAACGGTAACAGTTTACTACGTCACCATTGAGACTTAGAGTGTAAACCTCGCTCGAGACTTAGAGAGTAACCGTTTGAGACTTAGAAAGCGACCGTCGAGACTTAAAGAGTAACCATCAGGACTTAAAGAGCAGCAACTGTTTAAGTCTCAGTAAATAAGCTTGTCCCCTTGGTTTTACGCAAAAAAAATAATTCTGAAATTATGCAATTCTATTAGTTTTAACAGAGAAAGATAAAGGAAAATAATCAGAAATTATGCAAAAAAGATCAAATTTTGCTAAATTATGCGGGGACAGGTAAGCGTTACACCACAGACGCTCGGGATGAGAACAACAAATTGATGACCACTGGTTAGCAGACTGTTGTTGAATCAAATCCCTGGTGTGAGATCGGAGAGAGAGAAAGAAAGGTGGGATATTATTTCACTACGGTATGTACCAGAAAATATTTCTGAAACGAATGCTATCACAAACATGTAATAGTGCATTCAAAACGATAATGTTGCCTTTGTGGTCTCTTTTGATTCAGAAAGAGTTTTACGGCGTTTGCAACACAATAAGGCTATATAAGTGCCAAAGAGTACAGGTGTTACCAGAGAGTAACAAACATTAAAGAGGGGGAGAGGTAAAGACCATCAATTGTAATGTCTGATAAGAAAGGAGAAGCAAAGAATACCAGAGCCACCGCCAACCACCCACACTCGTGGTCTCTACAGTACAATAAACATCAGCCGACGCTGTGCCTCACTAACTCCCTAAAAAATGTGTCAGAACTCGGTGAAATCAGGCTCTCGTCAGTTTAGGGAGTATGTGGAATTATTGGTATCCTCTTAAAGCTAGTTCATTAGTCTTGCTTTGGAAGAAAAAAAAATTTCCATTTATCTTGTATAAAAGTCTAATTATTTTCGTATAAATGAGATGGGGGGTCACCTGGTTTCAGAGGTAAAATTAGCGAGAAAATGGCAGACAAAGATTAGTTTTTTCCGTAGCTTGAGAATCAATGGAAACTGAAAATTTACATTTTTTGTGCTTTTAATCAACGTTTTTTTCAGTATAATCCACACTGAGATGGGTTCTTTAATGGGCATGAAAGGTGTTAAGCTAAAAAAAACCCCCAAAATTTCGATAAATATTCACAAACTTGCGGAAAAATCCCAGTTTCTTCACTTTGGTTATTTTGACGAGAACCTGATTTCACCACGTTGCTTTACAAGTATTTAACTCCCCCCCCCCCCCCAGCTCTAAGAATGTCAGGGTCAGAGGGGAGGAAAGTTGGAGAAAAGAAAATTATAAGAGAGAGAGGGGACAAAGGGGAGGAGGGGGAGAGAGATTGATAGAGGAAAAGAGAAGGGGAGGGAGGGGTAGATGGAGAAAGAGGGGGGGGGGGTTAAAGGAGAAAGAGGAGATTGTTTTATTGAGATAGAGAGAGGTTGGAGGAAGAGAGAAAGCGGCAGGTAGAGATTGGGGTGTTTGTCTCGGTCTTTCTGCTGGTACCTTGTATTTTTCTTCGTTTTAGTTTTAGTAGATGTTTCAGGGCATACGGCCATATGAGCGCAATGAGATTAGGGGTGTTACAAAATAGAAACAAACATAAAAAAGAAGAAGGGGAGAAAAGGACGACAGATGTTTGATAGGAAAGAAGACGCAAACCACACAAGAGCACCCGCCAATCACCCACCTGTATCTCTCTGAAGCAGGGTCGACGCCCGCATTCCAAATTATCTAAATTATGTCGATCTGGGTGTAAATACACTTACATTATTTTTTTAAAAACACTCCCCGATGCTCATTTTCGCGGACACACAGACACAAACAAGCGGAGGACTTACCTTGTATCGGATGCTGTATGGTTAAGGCTACGTTGGCCATGAGGCTAGAAAGAGCCAGAATCTTAGCCAAATGCTGCAGCCCTATGACTTCAACGACTAAGGCGGAGTTGAGGCTGAACCCGATACCATGCAACAAGCCATGGCCCACTGCAAAGAAAACCAGCGTCTCAAAAGTTTGAAAAAGAGGAGTCAGTTGCAGCAAAACTCCCAAGCAGAGGCAGGTGAAAGCGACAATCCTACTGATCCTCACTATCTTCAAGTCAGCGAGAAACCCGAAGAAGAGTCGGCTGACCATATCCAGAGTGCCGACGATGGTTAGTAAAATGGCAGCTTTTGAAGGGGAAATACCCAAAGTAACCGTGGCGTAGGACGGCAGGTAGATGTTGGTGTATACTCCCGTTATGTTCAGCGTGTAACTCATCAGGCAGAAAATACACAGGAAGTTTTTCAGTAAGGAGAAATCAACGATTGATTTGACGCAAGCGCACAAAGATTTGAACTTCCTATTGCTGGGCTGTTTTTCAAGAGATTGATTTGAGCCAATGTCTCGAGTGGGGAGCGTCGTTAAAGATTGAGAACCCGCGACGAATATTTGGAATTCCTCTTGACTGTTACCGTTGAGCTCAAAAGAGCCAAATACCCCTGTTCTGTCACTTTGGAATGAAAGTGTTCTTTTTCGATGATCGCCATGAAGTCTCATTGCTCCCGATCTACCATTTACACCTTTTTCTAGATCGAATTGGTCTTGTTTTAGCTCTTGTTCCAACAACAATTTCTGAAACTGTTCGCGGTATTGACGATCACTGCTGTTTTCTGCGCTTGCAATGTGATAGTGACTTTGTCTGTCCGAGCTGAGATGGGCATGAGAAACCTCCTCGTTCTCTACCTTTCTTGTTGTAGGGTTGGGTCGAGGTCTCAGAAGTAACGCAGCGGCTATAGCATGCATCTGAAAATAGACGTGATAAAAGTTTAAAAATAGAAACTGCTGTAGTATAATAATAATAAAAATAATGCTTTCAGTTAACCCTTCTTACATTAAGCATAAACTGTGCCACCTTGAAATGATTCTGAACTACCGTTAATTTTTTTTCAAATTCGAAAGTTAAGCGGTTCGGAATTTTTTGGCGACCAAAGTGGCGAACCTTCACAAATTTAATATGTATAGATATAGAAAAAAGAGGGCGAATATACTGGGGGGGGGGGGGTTCATACCTCAAATACTACTAAGTATGCCAGTGTGGAAAGTTAGACCTATGACTATGACAGGAATTGCGAGCGCGCGTAGTTGTTTGGGGTTCGTGTATATCAAGTTAAGCTGCTATGTGTGTAAAGCACTATCTTTATGACAGTGATAACTTATGTACCCTAGCTTGTTTGGTTTTTTTTTTATGCGTGTGTGGTTTGGGGGGGGGGGTTTCCAAACCTCAAATAATATTATCAGTGTGAAATATAAGACCTATGATTATTTCACGGATCGCAACTGTACCGTAGCTGTTGTTGTTGTTGTTGTTGTTGTTGTTGTTGTTGTTGTTGATGATGTTGTTGTTGTTGTTGTTGTTCATGTTGTTGGTGTTATTTCAGAACTCAGACGGCTGCTGGATAAAAAAAAAAGTAAAAAGAATGTAAACGTTAACTAAAAATGTTGTTGTTTGGGGGGGGGGGTTAATTGTTGGATTTCTTTTCTTCCTTTTTTAGGGGGGGGGAAGGGGTTACTTTATATTTTCTATGCTCTTTTTTTAACCATACCTCAAAGGCTGCTATGAGAACGAAGCATCCCCTGAAGCCATACTCCTCTCGCAGATATCTCGTCAGAGGCGGGACAACAATGACGGCACAACATATCCCCATGGCACCCAGAGTCGTTGCTAGGCCACGGCGTCGCCGGAAGTAGAATCCCACCAATGTTAGAGATGGAACCATCGCCATACCATGGCATATTACTGTGGATGATGGGACATTTCACGAAAGGTTAGGGTTGGGGGGGGGGGGCGTTTGCAGTTGGTTGTTGTTGTTTTTTTGTGTTTTTTTAAATATTTCTTGTTGTTTTTTTTCTGTTTTTTTTTCTTTTTTTTTTTTTTTAAATTGAAATGAATTACGAATATGCAAGTAAAAAATCCCAAAGTGAAAATATCTTTTGTGTTGGCTTTATTTTTGCTTTTATTATCGACAGAATGGTTCAGACGTTCTGCCACGTTTCAGGGAGCAAAATGGTATTCAAAATGTACCTGACAAACACACATACGCACAACACAAAGACCCGTACATACGTTTGGGGATATATCTAAAAACACTCATGTTTTTACTTATACACTTACATACTCACAGACACACATAGACACACGTAAACA
>NW_004797479.1:676826-678377 GCF_000002075.1 Aplysia californica | reverse complement strand
TATGTGTAATACAGCAAGGCAAACACATAAGCTAACAACTAAAAGAATAATCAATAAAACTCCAACTGTCACTCCACCTGGTCTACTATAACGAAACAACAGCTATGTGCAACACACCGTACTCACATTTTAAAATGCTGCAAACGAAAAACACAGGTAGCACGGGCATAGTCGCAAACGTCAAAGTGGCCAGTATGTTGACCGTTGCCGCCAAGAACGCCAGTGACCGCACCGACGTGCGAGGAACCAGCAAATTCACAGACACCTGGGCTGAGAAGGGGAAAAAAGAAGCTCACATTGTGACGTCAGTTTATGTCTTTTTGTTTGTTTTGGTAAGTGTTTTTACGGCGCTCGCAACTGCTTAAGGTCATATGAGCGCGCGGGACACACCTAATATTTTCAGTTGGTAGGTATTTTTTGCCCGGGTGGCGGCCGAAGCCTACTCTTAACGATTTTAGACGACCAAGGGTTCTTTAACGTGCGCAACTTGCACACGGCCCTCCGAGATTTTTCACCCTTGTCTGAGAAGGCTAGGTGTAGATCTTTCCAACCAGAAGACCAGGGGTGTGGCAGTAAGACAGCAGTTAGGAGGAGCCAAGGAGTAGCAGTAGAAAGGCTGCAGAAAGAGTCAGGAGCCCAGAGGGGGGGGGGGAGGAGGTGAGGGGGTGGGGGCAGAAAGTGGAAACGAAAGCAGACAACAGAACATTGCTAGAGAGCAGGAAAGGAAGTGAAAGGAGACAATTTTTAGAGAAGAGAATGTTTCGGTCGCTACCCGGATTCGAACCCGGGACCTTTGAATGAGAGGCCAACACCTTAACCTCTAGGCCACAAGAGCCCCCAGTTTATGTCTGAATGCAAATACCTTTCACCTTTTATCAAATACGTCATGTAGACTTCGATTTCAGTTGGCGTTTATCTCTATCTATCTATCTATCTATCTATCTATCTATCTATCTATCTATCTATCTATCTATCTATCTATCTATCTATCTATCTATCTATCAATCTTCTTTGCAAACACTGAGGTGGAATACGTCATCGCCGTAGAGGCCTTCGAATGGACCGCACCCAGTCACAAAGGGTCGCTTTTAAGCACGAGGGGGCTCTCCCGAAAAATGCTGTTTGAGAAAATCGACAGTAGGTTTTTCCCCCTTTTTCAGTTTCTTTAAAAAACAAGAAAAATTTTCTCTATAACCAAACAATTTACGTACACACCAATGAAACCAAACTTTTCCTATAGGAAGGGCAATGCTCACTTTTGGGGCAGGTCAAGAATTCTGGAAGAAAACCCCGAAATCTGGGTTAGCCGGTTTGTCCTTAAAAGCGGACCAATTGTGACGTGTACAGCAACCACTCACTGGCTATGACGTAGGCAGAAGACTCGGCGGACATGAGGGCGGTGATGGTGGAGATGGACGTGTCTAGTTCTTCCACCAGGTCCATCAGCAGCACGGACTTGACTTGGGCGTAGCCAGGAAACGTCAGGAACAGGACGAAGCATCCTTTTCCGGTTTGGTTTGGTTTTGTTTTTTGTTTTGTTTTGTGGGTGGG
>NW_004797479.1:671663-673233 GCF_000002075.1 Aplysia californica | reverse complement strand
CCCTGTTGCAGTTGAGAGAAAAAACTAAGACAAGAAAAAAAATGGTCCGAAAAAGAATAAGGAAATGAAGAAAATCAATCTCAAAACAGTCACACTAAAGGTGAGCAAAATCCTTTAAAAAAAACTATCTAGTAGAAACTCCTCTAATATAACGATATTACCCCAACACAACAGTGTGTCCCTATCCATACACGGTGCTATTTGTGGTGTAAAGAAAAGAAAGAAAAAAGAGACAGAAAAAAGAGGGGTTGGACATAGATAACTTAGAAAAGAAGACACTGAGCTCAAAGAGAAATATAAGACAAAAAAATACCAGCCTCAAAACATTCACAACAAATATGAGCAAAATCAGGAAAAGAAAATTCAGTAACCTACCATGCAGAAAACACCTATATAGTTAGTTATATCACTCCTTACAACAGTGTGTCCTTCCCATACATGGTGCTATTTATTGTGTGAGAAAAAAGCAAGAGAAAAGAGGCAGAAAAAGAGGGATTGGACAAAGATAAGATAGAAAAGAAAACACTGAGCTGAAAGAGAAATATAAGAAAAAAAAGTACAAGCCTCAAAACATTCACAACAAAGATGAGCAAAATCAGGAAAAGAAAATTCAATAAGCTACCATGCTGAAAACAGTTAGTTATATCACCTCCTTACAACACTGTGTCCTTAACAATATAATATATTGGTGCAGTAATTTATGATTTAAAAATGCAAATGAATAGAGACCGAAAAATTGCAATTGAAGGCGTTATTGACTCTAACTGGGAAATTAGTGTTATGATTTGAAACGGTAATGTATTTCATTTCATTCGTAAAAGAAAAGTGTGCTGCTGCGAGTATTTTTAGTCGCTGTCTCGGAGTGGAAAAAAAAGTGAGGTCAAAGAGAAGTAAAGGAAAATGAAAACCAGTCTCAAATTATTCACAATGAAGAAGAGCAACATCATCCAAATAAACTTCATTAACATACCTTGCAAAAAACACATCTACATATAACTATAATATCACCTCCTCACAACAGTTTATCCCTAACCTAACCATATAATGTAGCTAACCTGAAGGAAGATCTAATACACAGTGCCAGAATGTGTCGCTGCTACAAGTATGACAAACCAAAAACTACCAACTGTCCAGTGACTAACTGTAACAACTGTCACAATAGTAATAAAATAACTATAATATCAGCTCCTCACAACAGTTTATCCATAACCATATATAGCTAACCTGAAGGAAGATTGAATACACTGTTCCAGAATGTGTCGCCAGTATGACAAACAAAAAACTACCAACTGCCCAGTGACTAACTGTAACAAATGTCACAATAGTAATAAAATGGTGATTCTCCTTGGCCTACATGATAATAAAGTAACCTATTTGTGAGGAGGATGGCCTATATAATACATAATTCCTCGATAAACCAGGAGAGGATGGCCATGGGAATGATACTTGTCGTGTCATCATCATCATCATCACCAGCAGCAACAGCAGCAGCAGTAACAGCAGCATCAATATCAGCAGCAGCAGCAAACAGTATTTGCATTTTTTCTTTTCGTGGTATTCTTTTTAAATT
>NW_004797479.1:664990-667036 GCF_000002075.1 Aplysia californica | reverse complement strand
TTTTAAATTCGTTTATGTGTTGGTTGTTGTTTTGTTGTTGTTGTTGTTTTTTTAAGGAAAGAGAAGCACGTCGAAAACAGTAATGGTCATCTTGTGCTTGTGAAAATATTAAGACAGACCGAGACAGTCAGAAACAACAGAGGGAAAGTAAAGAAGTAGGACCTACCACTATCTCACTCTCTAGAGACATTGGGCTGGGATATAGATTAGGCGACAATGGCAGTGAAAATTATTTCTCGAACATCATAACAAAAATCAATTTTGGAGATAATCAATTTTGGAGATAATCAATTTTGGAGATTCATTTAAATTTATGTATTTTTGTGTACTTCATCGACTCAAAAATAGACCATTTGGGAGGCAGGCTTCAGACCCTTCTTGTTGGGGCCAACCTGGGTAGATAGGAATACAATAAAAAAAAAATAATCTCGGGATTCGAACTCTGGTCTCTGGCTAAGCACCTAACGCCTCCATTATAGGCGACGGTTCTTGGAGATTTGATGAAAGAGCAAAAAAACGGGAGAGATGTACAAAATGGATATTTTAAAGAAACAAATCTGACGATGGAATCGTTGGCTGATGCCTCTTTCACCCTTGTAACGGTTACGGACGGGAAAGTTATCCATGGACTAAAGTAATCTTCCTCAGAGACATCTACTAACAAGACACCGAGTATGACATATGGGACAAACAGAGATAAAACAAAAACAAAACAAAATTGCAACTTTTTCTATGAATGGCAAGAGTGGGTGAAAAAAAAAGAGAGGGAGGAGGGGGGGTGGTTGATCTATTTTTACCTTATCCATGCTCAAAACGCCATGTTGACTCTCTGAATCACTATCTGCGTCACTCTGATCTCTTGCACGGTGCAAACATCATCATGTAGCAACTGAGCTGTGTGGGCGTCAGTGTGGAAAAACGTGCTTGCTTTGTCCTGGGGAAAGTGGGACGCGTGATGAGCGGTGTGCGCCAAAAAAGAAGCGGGCTACACTTGTCGAGTCAGCGTGGCCCAAGGAGTTTACAGTTTTAAGCTCCTTGCTTGGCGTGGCCCGTGTGTGGAACTGGCTAAAGAACGCGTGCCAAGAATTGAACTTTCCCGTGTTTCAACAGGTCGTCGGAAACTGGGCTGTAGCAGAGGAAATCGCTGGCCTCTTCTGGGTGCGTATGAACCTTTAGGTACCTCAGAGGAATAACAAATGTGAAGCAGCTTGGTGGAATCAGGCTCTCGTCAAAATAATGAAATCGAAGAAAACAGCAGTTTTCTACCTGCTTAGCCATTTTTATCAATTTTTTAATTAAAAAAAAAAATTTTTTTTTTGGGGGGGGGGGCTCAACACCTTTTACGTCCATTTACAAACACATTCCTTTGAGGATTTCACCGAAAACGTTGATTAAAGGCACAAAAATATAAATTTACCGTTTCCATGGACTCTCCAGCTTTGGAATTTACCAAGCTTTGGCGGCCATTCTCTCCCTAATTTTACCTCTTAAACCAGGGGACCCCACCTCCTTCAATCCAAAATATCTCCACTTCTATTGAGAGGTGGATGGGTAATTTTTTCATTGAAAGCAAGACAAACGAACATGCTTTAAGATGATACCAATAACTCAATATGCCCAAAAATTGACGAGAGCCTGATTCCACCACGCTGCCTCACAAATCTTAATACGTTCAAGCGATTACTCAAGACTCATTTGTTTAATTCATTGTGAGAGTGAACCTTTAGGTACCTCATAGAAATAACAAATCTTAAAACGTTCAAGTGATTGCTCAAGACTCATTTGTTTAATTCATAGTTAGATCTACAGTGTGTTGGTAATAAGCTCTCATATATTTAATTTTGCTGCTCTACCGAGTGCGAGTGAACCTGTAAGTATCAGAACGCATTCGTGTAGAATCACAGAATGACTTGAGGAAGAAAAAAAACAACAACTACCCAGTCTGTCTTTCTTCGTTGTCTTCAGATAATATCTTTCTTCAGCAGCCAACTGAGTGAATTTCACTTTATTTTCTGTTGCACATCAAAGAAAATTGTTAATCCCCCC
>NW_004797479.1:660857-662569 GCF_000002075.1 Aplysia californica | reverse complement strand
GGAGGAGGAGGGGGAGTTGGCGGGAGGGGAGGGGAGCTTTTTATACCGACATATTAACTTAGTGGAAAGGGCGAACATTATGAAGATGATGTTTAACTTCTTTTTCAACTTATTTTGACATTACAATTACAGTTGAGCTTTACTTCAAATACTTTACGATTAAAAAACAAACAAACAAACAAACAAAAAGACGACAATAAAAAATTAAACAAAAACAGAATTACCTCATATAAAGAAATTGTCGACACAACGTGGAGAGGGGCTAATTTCGTGACATCGTGCTAGGGGAAACTACTCATGATAAACCAAATTTGAAATGTTACGTGATCATATCCCCTCCCGGCACTTTCAACAACCGCAATCGACAGGATCTTGTTACAAGATCTACATTATACATGTAGTAGATCTATTTTTGTTGTTTTAGTTCATGTAGAGTTTTTACGGTGCTCGCAACTGCATAAGGTCATTTGAGCGCCAGAAGATCAGAGGTGTTACAAGAGAGTAACAAACATAAAAATGAAGGAGGGGAGATAATAGATAAAAGGACGACAGATGTTTGATAGAAAAGAAGAAGCAGATCTATTGTAGACCTTCATGTAGATCTACTAGGCCCCTATTATTTTTATACATAACATGTACATGATGCATAATGAAAGCTTTCGGCGCTGCTCAGTGGCGACGAGGCTTTTTCAGATCTCCGTGTTTTTCATAAATTTGCTACTAGGCTGGGAATTGTAGGGTGAAAGATAAAGAAAAATTTGACAGAACCATTAGAAAACTAGCAAGATACAGACTTCAACAGAAGTTAAGGACCACCTGGACAGACAGCCCTGACCTTTTTTTTTGGTCCGAAAAGAGACAGCAAGGAATGTTTCAATATTTTTTATTATTTTTTTCCTCTGAAAGTGTTACCAATGCGCCAATGCGTACTGCAGAGCTAATTAAAGGGGCAAAACCACCAAGTGCAGCACGGAAATCCTTGAGGAATTTTACCCAAATTTGTTGTTTTTATCGATTTGTGTGCAACACCACGGCCATTCCTCAGTTAAAATTCCTGGTTCACATCATAAACGGACGTACGGTCTTGAACTGTGCTCACTTTGGAGGCAATATAAGCCACCGTTGGCGCAAATTCGAGTATCGCATCAATAATGAAACCGAGTCGAAAGCTGAGAGACTTTGATCGTGCCAGAGCTATGGCATGGCTGCAGGATGGAGTTGGACCCCGAGAAGTTGCCAGAAGGCTTGCAGTGTCACACTCTGTCATTGTCCGCTTGAGGCAGCCCCATCAAGCCAGTGGATCAGAAAAGGTAGCGCAGGTAGACCACAGTTCCGCTGCGAGAGAGGGCTCCTATGAGGCGTGCGGTGCCGCCCACAGAGTATCCTCCATTACTGTCTGTCCTCAGAGAAATTCGCGCCCGCAACCCGTAAGTTGCGTACGCAACTTTTGGCTTCAGCGCAACTTTTGCACAACTTTTGCCATTTTTGTGAATTTGCGAAATTTAGGCAATTTTCTGCAAAAGTTGGAAAAATAATTTAATTTCGGTAAAAATAACCGAAATTTTCTTCCACAACTACAAATAAATACTTGTAATAAATAACGACGCGAAGGGGTCAATTCGTACCTGAAATTAGATCTACCACTTCCTTTGCACTACGGGGTGCCCAGTGCCCGTTGCGGATGAGATCGGGCTGGGGTGATCGCCCGACTC
>NW_004797479.1:657954-660757 GCF_000002075.1 Aplysia californica | reverse complement strand
TATTTAAGGCATCTGATGGAGACGGTCGGTAAAAGTTGTTTTTTTTAAAATAAGGCATCTAAAATAAACAGTTGGTAAAAATAATGTTTTCATTCTAAAATAAGGCATCTAGTGGAGACGGTTGGTGAACTTTAAAAAAAAAAAATTAAGGCATCGGGTGGAGGCGGTTTGTAAAAATAATTTTACTATTTCAAAGTAAGGAATCTGGAGGAGACGGTAGGTGAAAATTATTTGTTTTTTACGGCATCGAGTGGAGACGGTTGGTAAATTTTTAAAAAAATAAATAAATAAAGCATCTAGTGAAGACGGTTGGTAAAAATAATTTGTTTTTTAAAAAATAAGGTATCTAGATCTAGAGGAGACTGTTGGAAAAAATAATAATTTTTTTTTAAAAAGGTATGGAGATGGTAGGTAAAAACAATTTTTAAAAAATCAGGCCTCTAGTGGAGAATGTTGGTAAAAATAATTTGTATCATCTACTGAAGACAGTTTAAAAATTCTTTATTAAAAAAAAAAAAGGCATCTAGGGAAGACGTTTGATTAAAATAATTTGTTTTTGTTTAAATCAGGCATCTAGCGGAGATGGTTGGTAAAAAATTTTTTTTTAAAATAAGGCATCTAGGGGAGACGGGAATTGAAAATTTATTATTATTTTTTTTATATGCTTCTTGGTAAAAAACGGTTTTTAAGAAATATGGCATCTATTGGAAAAGGTAGGTAAAAATAATTTTAAAAAAAAATAAGACATCTAGCGGAGACAGTGGGTAGAAATAAGTTTTCAAAAAAAATAATAAGGCATCTAGTAGAAACAGTAGGTAAAAATAATAAATTAGAAAAAATAGTTAGGAATCTTGTGGAGACCCTTGGTAAAAATAATTGTTTTTTTTAAATAAGGCATATAGAGGAGACTGTTGGTAAAATATTTTAATAAAAAAAAAAAAAAGGCATCTAGATGAGGTGGCTGGTAAAAAATGTAAAAAAAAAAAAATTCATCTAGTGGAGACGGTTAGTAAAAATAATTTCTTTAAAAAAAATAAGGCTTCTAGAAAAAACGGTTCATGCAAATAATTAAAATTTGTTTTTAAAAAAATGGGGCATCTAGTGGAGACTGTTGGCAAAATTTTTTTTTTTTTTAAAAAGACGCCTAGTGAAGACGGTTGGTAAAAAATACATGTTTTTGTTGAAAAATAAGGCATCTAGAGGATACGGTAGGTAAAAATAATTTTTTCCTGTTAAAAAAGGCATCTAAAGGAGACAGTAAAAATAATAATAAAAAAAAAATAAATAAAGGTTTCCAGTGGAGACTGTTGATAAAAAATAATATATATTTAAAAAAAATAATGCTTCTACAGGAGACGGTAAAAATAATCATTTTTTTTCTAAATAAGGCATCTTTTTGTTTTAGTAGAGGTATTACGGCGCTCGCAACTGCATAAGGTCATATGAGCGTCTAGGTGTGGATGTCAACAGAGAAGTCCTTACAGGGAATCAGACTCACTCAGTTCACCTCTCTAGCTTCAACAGCTCAAAGTCCTCTTCAACTATGAAGGCACCCCGGAAATAGCGGGTCACAAGAGTGTAACAAATATACAAAAGAAGTAGAGGATAAACGACGATAGTAAGGATTTGGAAAGAAAAAGCTGCAGTTCCCTGTTGCAGTTCAGGTACAGTTATGAGCAGTCCAAATGCGGAATCAGACTTACTCTGCTCACCTCTTTAGCCTCAACAGCACTACAGTCTGCTTCGACTATCAAGACACCCCGGAAATAGCCGGTCACAAGAGAGTGACAAACATACAAAAGAAGTAGAGGAAAAATGACAATAGTAAGGATGAGGAAAGAAAAGGCAGCAGTTCCCTCTACATGTTGTTCCGGCAGAGTATGAGCATGACATTGATAAATCAGCCCATTTACAATTCTACTGTGCATAAAAACACATTAACATCCCCCCTTTGGGAATGGCCTAAAGACACTTTAGTCAGTAGCCACTGTAAAATAGAAATCCAGTTTTGAGCTACAATTACCTTAAACAACAATAAAACAAATAGGCAGCCAAACAAGAACAACAAGAATTATACATTTATTTAAACTTTATTTTTAACACATTGGAAATCTTTGTATAAAAACCAATTCAACGGTAAAAATATGGACGGCTTAAAAGATCGTTTTCTGTTCATGTACATATAATTCAATAAATCCATTCAAAACAATTAATAATAAAACTGATAACTCAATGGTAAAACAAAGGATGGTCCTTGGTCTTTTTAAGCCACACATCATTCAATCATTGGTGGAAAAAAGTAAAAGATTAATAATAATAATAATATAAATAATAAAAACAATAATATTGTTATCAAATGTCTGCTCCTAGCTCAGGATTTCTGTTATGTTGTAAGTTGTGTACAGTCTACTTTGTGTTTGTGAGTGTGTGTGTCGAGAGAGAGAGAGAGAGAGAGAGAGAGAGAGAGAGAGAGAGTGTGTGTGTGTGTGTGTATGTGTGTGTGTATGTGTGTGTGTGTATGTGTGAGAGAGAGTGATACAGAGAGAGAAGGAGAGACACAGTGACAGACATACAAACAGAGAGACAGATCGACAAAGAGAGAAAGAGTGTGTGCCATTGCAGAATACCTTATCGCTACAGCAAAGACACCTTATATCTCGTAAATTTTAATGCTCAACACCCTCATCTACTTGGCATTGATAATTTATGAGGCAGGCTGTGCTGTTCCTGCCTATCAATCATGGCCAACGAGGACACAGAGGAATACAGTATCCCAGCAGACAGAACAAGATACAAGATTTTT
>NW_004797479.1:653310-657854 GCF_000002075.1 Aplysia californica | reverse complement strand
GAGAGAGAGAGAAGAGAGAGAGAGAGAGAGAGAGAGAGAGAGAGAGAGAGAGAGAGAGAGAGAGAGAGAGAGAGAGAGAGGGGGAGAAAGAGAGAGACAGAGAGAGAGAGAGAGAGAGAGAAAGAGAGAGAGAGAGTGAAAAGGGATTTTTTTTTAAGGGGAGGGGGGGGGGCATTTGTTTTTCTGCAGCCTGAAAGTAAACAGGGTCCTACTTCAAGAGTTTTTGTGCTGACAAACAGTAGCAAAAAACTAATATATTTATAACATCTGGAAATAAAAAATATTTTAACATTGTAACCTTTCTTTAAAAAATAAGTCCCACTGCGGAAATTTGGCATAGAGCGGCATATAACATGTTTTTCAAAACACTCATTAACTCCTTATATTATTTTCTAGTGACAACAAAACAATTTTTAAAAAGTTAATAAATGAAAGTGTAAAAAAAATAATCATCAAAGGTATTTACATGGAAACAGCATATGAATGACGTCAATAAGAAATATAAACGTTCTTTATCACAACGTATGACAGAGTCACAGCAAACTAATCCTTATTCAACTGCGCCAAGTTTGAATCAATTTCAGTTTTAGTAAGAGTTTTACGGCACTTGCAACACAATAAGGTCATATTAGTGCCAAAGATTAGAGGTGTTACAAGAGAGTAACAAACACAAAAAAGAAGGAGGAGAGATGAGGATGATGCTAGCTTACACAGGCAAAAGGAAATACATAATATTTTCACAGCATTGATTTTACTGTTGCCTTGTTTAAGTGAAGAGTTGCACATCGACACAGTGAAAGTCATTACGTGCACGGGAAAAAGTAAGACAGCCAAACTGAAAGTACAGAGGGAAAGACGAAAAGTAGGACCTATACCAGTAGCTTTATGAAACAATACCGCCTTAGCATTAAAATTCATGAATACTATCTATGATCTTTAACAATGTAATTGAAAAAATACCTCATATTTACACACACATATATATATATATATATATATATATATATATATATGCGTATTAGCACAAATACACATATACACATACACATTCACACCTAGATCTACACTAACGCTTGTGTAATCAAGTTTAAGTTACACACACACACAGAAGCAGTAAGCAGCTACTCACTGATCATTCACCCCCAATACAACACAAATGTCATCACTGTCGTCTGTCACGGTCACTCAGCCTTGGTCCGTCATAATTAGTCATAAAATCATCACAACAAAGCCACATTGTCACGACATCATCAAATTACGGTATATGTCCCTAACGATGGTGGTCTCGGCATCATCAAATTACGATATGTCCCTAACGATGGTGGACACTTTACATACTCTGCTTTTTTTCAACAGTTTTTATACTATGAAACATCCTCTGCTTTTATAAATGTCTAACAGCTGAGACCCACACTTATGAAAGCTACTACTTTGGCTACAACAAGATACAAGGTAACTTGTGAAGAGCTGGAGCAGCCAAGGATTCTGACCTTAAGTATTTTCCATAGTTTTCCATATATTCTGTGGATTTTCCTTTTGTGCTTTTAGAAAGTGTGGGGGGGGGGGGGGGGGGGGCAGCATGGGGGTAATAGTTTTTGAGGAAGACCTGTTCAATTCAGCTCACAACAGTACACATGACGAGGGGAAAAACTAAAGGTGGAATATTCTAATAGAAAAGAACAGTTTGCTCTATTCTGTCTTGTTCTCTATAACATTGTGTGAAAATTTAGCTTTAAAAGAACAAATCCAGTCACTACTACTGTCAATTATTTCAGGACAAGAAAAATATAATGAAATATTATCTGTGTGAATAAACTGGTCTTGCTAAGACCACAAAAACCATTCTTCGTTCGTCAGATCTCGTCGAGGATTTGACTCTCTTGTCCTCCTCACGGGATGGTATAGTAAAAAACTCAGTCCCCTGGATGTTATAAAAAACTCAGTCCCCTGGATGTTATACAAAACTCAGTCCCCTGGATGTTATACAAAACTCAGTCCCCTGGATGTTATATAAAACTCAGTCCCCTGGATGTTATATAAAACTCAGTCCCCTGGATGTTATATAAAACTCAGTCCCCTGGATGTTATACAAAACTCAGTCCCCTGGATGTTATACAAAACTCAGTCCCCTGGATGTTATACAAAACTCAGTCCCCTGGATGTTATAAAAAACTCAGTCCCCTGGATGTTATACAAAACTCAGTCCCCTGGATGTTATACAAAACTCAGTCCCCTGGATGTTATACAAAACTCAGTCCCCTGGATGTTATACAAAACTCAGTCCCCTGGAGGTTATACAAAACTCAGTCCCCTGGATGTTATACAAAACTCAGTCCCCTGGATGTTATACAAAACTCAGTCCCCTGGAGGTTATACAAAACTCAGTCCCCTGGATGTTATACAAAACTCAGTCCCCTGGATGTTATACAAAACTCAGTCCCCTGGATGTTATACAAAACTCAGTCCCCTAGTAGTCCAAACTCATGAGCAGGGCCGTTCCTCTCTTGACCCAGTGGTCCGAGGGTTTATCTCCTGCCTTCAGGTCCACGGCCACCACAAAGCTGGGTCGTCCCATCGCTCCGGAACGGTTCGGGTAGTAGTAGCAGGGGGCGGTGTACACACCTGTGGACGCACAAACAACAATGTACGGCATATCGATGAAACGACCAGGATGAGAAAAAACAATCGTTTTTTTTACAAAAATATTTTAAATTTTCAAGTAGAAAAGCGTATGGAGACACAAGAGGTCATTTCATTCAGTTAGTGTTTGAGTAGATTTGAAGTACATCAACACAACAACAATCTTTTAGTACGAGTTTGGGTAAAGACATGTACGTCGATAAAATATAATATATAATGGCCATTGAGTTATTTTGCCTTTATACACTGACACAAAAACAGTCATTTGTTTTAGCGATTAGAATAGTACTCTTTGGTACTCTTTGAGAATTTACTTAGAAAGAAAGCTTCCCTTAAAACTAAAAGGATATATGTGTTACAACACAGTAGAATCAAATGCTTGTCAATTGTTGGGCATATGGAGGTTTTAGTATAATCACACAGTTTGTTTCTTTGTCTTGCTTTTCATTAAAAAATACCCATCTCTCTGGAATAGAAGTCGAGATATTCGTGACTGAAGGAAGTGGTGTCAGAGGTAAAAATAGTGTTAAATGACAGCTAAAATTTAGTGACTTGCAAAGTTTGAGCGTCCTTGGAAACGGATAATTCCCTTTTTGTGCCTTTCATCAACATTTTCTAGAAAATTCCATACAGAAATGTGTTTTTAAATAGGGATAGGCCTATAAAATGCAATGAGCACACAAAAAATTGATTAAAATTGCCCAAGGGGCAGAAAAATAAAATGGCGGTGTCTTCGATTTCAATCTTTTGACAAGCAACTGATTTCAACAGCATGTCACACAAACTGTAATTTATTTCTGCCACAGTAATAGTAGACACACAAAAAAATGAGCAAACCGTGTGAGTCTCAAAATATAAAAAACAAAAAATTTGAGAAATAATTTCTCACTGAGAATGAGATCGGAACAGAAAATGAGAAACCAAGAAACAAAACAAAATCCTTGGTATGAACTTCCATCGTGACCAAAGCATGCCTAGTTGAGGTGACACAACAATGATAATATTCACTTAGTGAATAGCATCTACCGTAGAGGAAACGATGACCAATTAGAGGCCACGAAAGAAAACAGAAATATTGACGTGAGAAAACTGGAACAAATTAATCCTTTTAATCCCCCACAATTCAAAAAGGAAGAATGACGTTCTCATAAACGATATCATCAACAATGTCGCAGAGTACCTCTGCAAAAACTCTGAAATCCCAGAAATATGCTTGGAAATCTGTTATAACATGATAATATTTGCTTTTTTTGTCTTTCCCTCCCAGTCCTCCATCTCTCTCACTCCCTCTCTTTCTCTCTCTCTCTCTCTCTCTATCTATCTATCTATCTATCTATCTCTCTCTCTCTCTCTCTGTCTCTCTCTCTGTCTCTCTCTCTCTCTCTCTCAATAATTTGACCCAAGTGGTATGGTATATCACAAAGGAACCCTCACTATTCCACACCAGGATTCCTTCTGCAAGATATCTCCAAACCCTGGCCAAAACACAAACACAAAACCCTTCCAAATTGTGTAGGTTTAGTTTAGATTTAGTAGAGGTTTTACGGTGCTCACAACTGCATAAGGTCAAATGAGCCCCAGAAGATTAGAGGTGTTACAAGAGAGTAACCAACATTAAAAAGAAGAAAGGGAGATAAGGATGATAGATGTATGATAGGAAAGAAGAAGAAAACCACACCAGAGCACCCGCCAACAACCCACTGTATAGGTTTAACATCCCTGGAAACACTGTAAGTTTATTTAGGAGGCGGAACCTCTGAATTTAATGCCCATCTCCAATAAGACTGAACCACATGAGAAAACTTCATGTATCCCAGTAATGCCTACCTCAAGGACACAACATTAAACCGAGATGAACAATCATCACAACAAAGCCACATTGTCACGACATCATCAAATTACGG
>NW_004797479.1:651920-653210 GCF_000002075.1 Aplysia californica | reverse complement strand
CCCTTCCCCCCCCAAACCTGGATTCTCATGATTACAAGCCTGGTAGCCTAACAAGTAGACTAGACTACCGTCTCCACCACAAACCCCTCCATACATAAACACAAGAGCAAAAACACAATAGCACCTCATAATATAATCATATAAATACTCATAACTAGAAAAAGTAGTCTATCATTTCATCATCAAAGCAATACACATATGCCTATACTATACTATACTATAAGTAAGACAACTTCAAACGTAATGCAAAAAAGAGGGAAGACAAACTCACAACCGAAACTGAAGTTATCAAACAATAGTACGAAGGAAAGTGAACGAAATAAAAATCATTCAATGTGACAATGTATTTACAGTCTTTGTCCTTTTTCTTCTTGGACTTGCCCTTCTCTGAAAGTCCACGCGTCCCGCAACAGACCAGGATTTAGTTTAGTTTTAATAGAGGTTTTACGGCGCTCGCAACTGCATAAGGTCATATGAGCGCCAGAAGATAAGAGGTGTTACAAGAGAGTAACAAACATAAAAAAAGAAGAAGGGGAGATAAGGACGATAGATGTTTGATAGGAAAGAAGAAGCAAACCACACCAGAGCACCCGCCAACCACCCACAGGCCAGGATTAAACAACAACTTGAACAACAACACTGGCAAATTATGTCTTCACTCATAGAATTTTCTAAGAGGTCAGTCAATCAGTACCACCTCTTATGTAAGCCATCATTAAATGCATGCATTTTGCATAACATTTATCTACGGAGCTGTCTGTCTGTCTGTCTGTCTGTCTGTCTGTCTATCTGTCTGTCAGTCTGTCTGTCCGTCCGTCCGTCCGTCCGTCCGTCCGTCTGTCTGTCTGTCCGACCGTCCGTCTGTCTGTCTGTCTGTCTGCCTGCCTTGTCTATGGACAACTACGTCCATTATTATTATATTTTTTGGTAACTATAAACCTTTATAAATCCATCATATATCTATACATCTATAAATCTTTCAACTCCTTTTCCCCTCTCCCTTCCTTCCCTCCCTCCCTCCTTCTTCTTCCATCCCTCTCTCTTCCTTCATCCCTCTCTCTTCATCTCCCCTTTCCCTCTTCTCTTTTTTCAACGTTGTCTCTTCCTCCTTCCCCCCTCCCTCCCCTCTCCCCTCCTCACCTTTACTGCTCTTCTTCTTGGTCTCCTCCTCCTCCTTTCTTCCCCCACCCTCCTTCCCTACTCTCCCCCACCCCTCTCCCCTCTCCCCTCATCACCTTTACTGCTCTTCTTCTTGTTCTCCTCATCCTTCCTTCCCCCACCCTCCCTCCC
>NW_004797479.1:648383-650720 GCF_000002075.1 Aplysia californica | reverse complement strand
TGTATTACAAGAGAGTAACAAACACATAAAAAGAAGGAGGAGAGATAAGGGAAAAGAGTTGGTAGCAAGCACACATACCTTAGCAGGGCCGGTCAAGTTACTGTCATCCACGGTCTGGACAATGAACTCCCAGGACAGAGAGTCAACGGACAGCTGGGGAAGAGAAATGTGTGGGAAAAATATATATCCATTGTTACATCATACAAAATAGCACAAAGTTTTGGATTAGGAAAGAAAAAGCAGCAGTTCCCTGTTGCAGTTCAGCAGCACAGTTAAGAGCATGACATTGATAAATCAGCCCATTTACAATTACAATTCTACTGTGCATAAGAACTCGAGATGTTAATGTCCCCCCCCCCACCCCCCTCTTTGGGAATGGCCTAAAGACACTTCAGTTAGTAGCACCGCCCCGGCAGTTGGAGATTCTTCATCCTGTCCTCACCTGGTTCTGTCGGGCCGCTGTCTGCAGCACGGCAGTGAGGAAGCCCGTCGGGAAAGTGAAGGCCGACATCCAGAAGACCCACGGTGGACGTGCCAGGGTGGCCCACTTGGAGAACTGCTCCACACGCTGTACCAGGTCACGCGTCCACGCCGCCAGTGGCTTCATAGATGGGTACGCCTAGATGGACAGAAGGAACAAGGAAAGTAGTTCTTTTTGTAGTAAGAAGAGTTTTACGGCACTTGCAACACAATAAGGTCATATTTGGCGGCTTTTACGGACAAGCCGGCTAACCCAGATATCGGGGGTCAAAGAGAAGTACATCGCCACAATAACAGTCATTTAGTTAGAGCAGAAAGAAAAGCTAGACAACTACACAGAAACAATAGAGGAAAAGGAGGAAGAAAAAGGAGCAGAACGTACTAAAGGCCCCCTCCAACTACTTATGAAAAAGGATAGTTTAACTCTTTATCTCCGGCAGGCTGCTCCCAGTGGCTCGCTGTCGGAACCACCGTGCCGGTGAGCTGCTGACAGCAGCTTGGGCACATTCCTTTACGACGACTTCGACATAAATTATTTTCCGGAAATTGCCGAAAACAGATCTCTTTTATCAGCATTTCATTCATTAAATGCAGAATTATCGAAATAGGTTCACTTATTTTGATTTAATCATCAATTTAGTGACGATTTTTTCATTTTTAGATTTACTACCAAAACGGGGCCCGGCAAAGTGGGTTTACCCCATCGGAGATAAAGATGTACGAGATGATGTATAGAGAATCAGATCAGAGAGAAGGCAATACCTTCTATCAAACATTGGAACAATGTCTAGGGAAGAAGGAGTCTTGAAATTGATTACAGTTTGCATCGTACACAAGTTTAGGACTTCAACATACTCAGGCACTAACATAAATTAAAACAAAACACAAACAAATACACATACACACACACACAGACATTCACATACAAACTCACAGAAGCACACAAATACACAACACAACACACACACACACAACACTCTCTCTCTCTCTCTCTCTCTCTCACACACACACACACACACAGACACAAACACACACACGCACACACACACACAAACACCCACACATACCTTCTCCCAAGTGGGTGGCACCCGTCCGTCAAAGACACACACACATACACACACTCACATCCACACACACACCCACACCCACACATACACACACACACACATCCACACACACGCGCGCGCACACACACATCCACACACACACACACACATAGACACCCACACATACCTTCTCCCAAGTGGGTGGCACCCGTCCGTCAAAGATACACAGGAAGATGTTCTCGAGGTCAAGGGTCATGACCACCAGACCCTGGATACCCTTCTCCAACAACATCAGGGAAGCTCTCATCTCATCCAGTAGCGCGTTGTAGCGCTGAATCTATTGTAGTGAGGTGGAGAAGATAAATAGATGGATAAATGAATAAACAACAAAATATATACCAAAAAATGAATAAATAGGTAAAGAAAGAAAGAAAGAAAGAAAGAGAGAGAGACAAAATAAGAGAGAAAGAAAGAAAGAAAGAAAGAGAGAGAAAGAAAGAGAGAAAGAGAGAAAGAAAGAGAGAAAGAAAGAAAGAAAGAAGAAAGAAAGAAAAAAAGAAAGAAAGAAACAACACTTCTCTACTCCCCCCCAGTAAGGTGTTGTAGCGCTGAATCTGTTGTAGTGAGGTGGAGACAAGAAATAAAGATAAATAGATTAATAAACAGCAAAAGAGATACAAACAAATGAACAAATAGGTAAAGAAAGAAAGAAAGAAAGAAAGAGAGAGAAAGAAATAGAGAAAGAAAGAGAGAAAAAAAGAAAGAAAGAAAGAAAGAAAGAAAGAAAAAAACAACACTTCTCTACTCCCTC